>NW_005842115.1:168175-195556 GCF_000455745.1 Alligator sinensis | reverse complement strand
CTCTTTCCATAAAACCTATGTCTCAAGGCAGTGTTTGTACTGTTAATTATACTCATTCTTAATTAGAGTAGGTGGAGATAACATAGGGTAGTTATTATGCCAACCATTTCCTCTTATGAAAGCAGTGAATATAGAACTGGGTTGCTATTCTTCAATGTATGAAATCACGGTTATGGAATATATTTTCATCACAGATCTGGTTACTAATTCCATGAAACTTTATGTGTGGGCAGCTCTTGTCTATAAATGGTTTCCCTCTCATATGATAGTTTCCATCTCCTACGCTTTTGTTTCCTAAGGCATAAAACCAGTTAATGATATAGAACTGCATCCTAGAGAATTAATTACTGTGTTTCCATTTAACTTTTAAACCAGCCTGTTTGAGGCTGGCAATTCAGACATCAGTCTATCAGAAAGTTCCCTTTAAGAACTAACTTTATGACCCCAAAAGGAAAGATGCCAACCAAAGGATCCAGTACTCACAGCCTAAGAGGAACTGATGGAAATGGTGAAAAGAATAGGGTTGCTTGCTGCCTCCCTCCCCGGCATTGTCCTTGAGATGGCGCAGTGCATCTATTCTCCATAGTACGAGGTGTAGCAGTCAAAGAGCTTCCGCTGCCAAGAGCCATAATGACCCAGCAGATCCCAGCACTCACTCCTCTAATTGCCTTTAATGCACACTTCATCCAAGGCTTAAACTTCTTACCTTTGTGATCTGCTTTTCACTAACCCACCTCCCAGTTGCCATGGAATATCCTCTACCTGGCCCCTTGTTTCCTTCCACCGGGAAAGAAGACAACAGATTCACCACTCTATCCCTTCCCAACCCATTACTGTAGGATCTAGAACCAGTCACCCCGTGCCTGGGCACACCCGCCTGCTCCAGAAAGTTAGCCACCAGGCAACTATCTGCAGATACCCCATCTCTGGATGTAAATTAAGTTCTTACCTCTTGTCTTGTGCATGAACAAGAGCAAACTCCAGAAGCATGAGCTAGCACATTCACTGGAACAAGGAAAGCTTCTCTCAAGAAATGATGGACCCCTGGGACAGCTCAAGTGGCAGGTGTAGAAAATTTTTCAGAGGAGGAAAGAAAATAGATCCTGACAACCACATCTTAAATTTGACTTCAGTCTAATAAAAGAATGAAACAGCCTTGCAAGGCGAGGCAAAGAGGAAGATGAGGACTATAAAAGGAAACCCTGTTACTAGTAAAGGGAAGAAAGGTCATGAAAAGGGGAGAGGCCCTTTTAAGAGCAGGACTTCTTTGTAGGGTGGCCATCATAGAGGACAGTCCAGTTGTCCTCTATTGATACGAAACCCGATGCCTTTATGTCCTTTATTTTTCTCTTCAAGAGGGCATAAAGGCATCAGGTTTCGTATCAATGGAGGACAGAGGACAGAGTACCATAAAACCAGAATGTCCTCTGTGATGGCCACCCTACTTCTGTGGGCCAGAGGGCCAGAGCTCAGGCCTGTATGAACCCTGCTCTTGAGCTGAGTGGGCAGCCAAGGCTGCACCATGGAGAGGGGAGCTGCTCCTTGCAGTGTGCAGTGCTCCATGGGGACAATAGACTGTAAGTAGAGCCTCAGGACTAGCTGAGGGCTTGGGAAGGCCCTGGGGCTAATCTACAGACCTGGAGGATCTAGGCTGGCTTTGGTCTAATCAGGCCCCAGGACACTGATTGACTGTAGCAAACTTGAAAGGCCAACAGGCAGCTGCTGGCAGGGTTCCTAAGCTCAGATGCTGATTGAGCCTGACAAAAAGGGAACAGCCCAGTGATGAGCAAAGAGAGAGAGCAGCACTTGAAGGTGTCACTCAGACAACTAATCACTGACTCCCAAGTTAAGAATGATTAACAACAAAGTCATGGCAAGCAGAACCGAGGGAGGTCACCAGTCGAGAAGCCAGAGTGTTCAACAAGTCCCACCTGACCGTGACCACCAGAGGACACAGACTATCATGGGGAGATGCTGAGGCCAGTTACAGGGACCATGAGCATTAAGCCACCGATTACGTTTTTTGTTTGTTTGACAGAATTTCAAAAGAAGCAGTCCCATTGCACCTAGTGCCTCTTATTGAAGTCAAATGCATCACAGGGCTGAAATTCATGAAAAATATACAGAATGTACTGGATAGGGATGCAAGATGCGTCTTTGATGCTGGGCTTCAAGGACTCTTTCAAAAAGTCAATTTTAAATGGTTTAGTATGATTGTTGTGCAGACTGCAAATTGGCTAGAAGTTATGAAACAGTAATATTTTGAGGTGGCTGGATAATGGTCACCATTAGAGACAGTCTTGTTTAACACCCGCATTAATGATCTGGAAGGCTGAATAGGCAGCCTGTTAATGGAATTCTCTGAGAACATTAAATTGAAAGGAAATGTGAACACTAGTCAGCGGGGAGAAATAGCACCGAATGACAAAAGAGCTGTTAGAACTGTGTGTGCACAGGAAATTACAAGCTAATTGATCTGGAGGGGAAAAGGTCTGACACATGCAGGTTTATTTGGTGGTAAAGGAGACCCTGAGAAAAACCCAGCTGATACTAGATAGAAAATTAGATGTGCGGATGCTCTAAGATATCACTGTACATTTGGGTCTGCATATAAAATGTTATCAGCTCAATGTAGGGGGAGGCACCAGGCTCTATTAGTATCTCCCTGGTGGTAGCATACCTGGGTATTGTATTCAGTTCTTGGCAAAACATTAATAGAAGTATAGGTTTTTAAAAATAAAGTACTTCAGAGGACAAAAGCTAGGGGCTTACCTATACCGGGGTGGTGGCCCAGCCAGGCTGGTTGGTTTCTGAACATGACCCTCACCTCGTATCTCACACTCCAAACATAGAAGCACACTGTGAAGATGCTCTCAGGCACCCTCTGAAGCCAATCTCAAGACCTTGGTCTCTGACATGCCCGAAAATAGCCACAGGGGAGGACCTATCATGTGGCCTAAACCATTTTTTTCCCTGGATCTGGAGCACATGTGCAGACCCAGGAGGGCATAGTGTGCTTAGGAATGGCCCGGGCAGAATATGCCGTGGCTGCATTGGAGCCTGAAGGGACCAGGAGGTTGGAGGATGTAAAAGGAAAGATTAAAAGTGCTATGTTGGCTCAGAGATGTCCAGGGATGTCCTGGATAACAGATACAAAAGGTTGAACTTTATGAATGTAGGATACAGGGGTGGACAGGGCCTCCTGCTGTTTTAGGCAACCACATCATATAATCCTATTGGTGGACATATTTAAGCTCTTTCCTAAAAACAGTTCAAAATCACCAGCAATCTTCTGACGGTCACCCTCAGTCTATCTATTTTGTCTAGACTGTGAGCACTTCAGGGTGCCTCAACAGTGCCTAATTCCATCTGAGATACTGCTGTCATATAAATTAACAGCTACAGCATGAAATCTTTTTTTTTTTCCTGATTGAGATTTTATCTGCTCTATTTTTTGTAAAGATGTGCTGGCTTGTACTTATGAAATATTAAAATTGGTAGGTTTCTATTTCTGCTCATTTGGTTTCCAGTTTCATGCCATTTGACTAGCAGTAAGCCAGTAGAAGGGAAACCCAGAAACACTTGGTACTGCAGCCCTGGGTGGGCAGTAAGGAACACAGGCGCATCAGGGGTCACACCTTGCTCTCTAGAGCACTCCAGAAATGTGCAGTGCTCAACCCCTGGGGGGCTGAGTACCCATACAGTATCCATTCTGTCCCTTGGGCCATGTAAACTTGGGGAAGAATAATTTAAGGGATAATTTCATAGATCTTATAGACATTAGGGCTGGAAGGGACCTTGCAAGATCATCGGGTCCATCCCCTTGCCCAAAGGGCAGGCAGAGAGCAGGGGTCAAATGATCCCAGAAAGATAGACATCCAAGTGTTTCTTAAAGGTACCCAGAATAGGTGCCTGCACCACCTCTGGGGGGAGTTTATTCCAGGCCCTGGGGACTCAGACAGTAAAGAAGTTTTTCCTTATGTCCAGTCTAAAACTGTCTTCCAAGAGTTTGTGACAGTTGGACCTTGTCTTCCCATGGGGTGCTCTGGTGAACAGTCAGTCAATCCCCCCAGTTCCCGGTGCACCCCCCTTATATACTTATAGGCAGCCACTAAGTCACCCCGGAGCCTACACTTCTCCAGGCTGAAGAGTGCCATGTGTCTCAGCCTCTCCTCATAAGGCCTGCTCTCTTGTCCTCTAATCATTTGCATGGCTCTCCTCTGGACTCTCTTGAGCTTCTCCACATCCTTGCTGAATTGCGGAGTCCAGAACTAGACACAGTATTCCAGCTGTGGTCTCACCAAGGCTGAGTAAAGTGGGAAGATGACTTCCCGGGTCTTGTTTGAGATGCATCAGTAGATACAAGCCGGAGTTTTGTTTGCTTTGCCAGCTGTGGTGTTGCATTGGTGGCTCATGTTCATCTTGTGGTCAATCATGACCCCCAAGTCTTTTTCGGATGCAGTGCTAGCTAGCGTAGCACTGCCGAGCCTGTAAGTGTGGTGTGGGTTCTTTCTCCCAAGGTGGAGCACCTTGCATTTCCCAGTGTTGAATGCAATTCAACCCTAAGAAAGAGATTTTTCCTTTGCAGAGTAGATACAGAAGTAGCCTCAGCAGGCACTGTTGATGGTGTTTTGAAGCTGGTTTCTATTGTTTTCACTCTGGACTCTCCTACATGTTGATTGCCTGCTCCGCTCCCCACTTCTCCCTTCTTTCACACAGTCCCTTCATCTCAGCCTCATTTCAGCTACCTTCTAAACCTCTGGCCTTCCTTTTTTCCTTTCCTTTTTTTGTGTGTCCTGTTCCTCTTCCCTTTGATCTCCACTCCCCTTTGCTTTGCCTCTCCATTTATCAGTCTTCTCCTAACAAAACTCCACCCTTGCCTACTAGACAAAAATATGTATTTGTAAACCATCACGGTATGTCCTGCTTGGAGGTGCTAGGCTTTTCCCTAATCCTGTGACTGTCTTATTCATTTAAATTGTGAGCTCTTTCGGGGAGGGACTCTATGTATATATAGCCCATAGCACAATGGGGCCTTGTTCTCTGGTGGCTCTTAGGCAGTGTGATCCCAAATACAACTAAATCAAGCAAAAGTAAATTGTTTTTTTCTCTTTGAGCAACAAAAAATGAGAAGTATTTGAAACAAGAATGCAACCATGAGAATTACTGTGGCTGTCCCAGCCAAAAATAGATAATGCAGTGCAATGCATTACATTTTGAGAGTCTCTGCTGTCAAAAAAAAGTAGAGGGCCTTGGAGTGAAATCCATTTTTTCCTGGTGAATAAGTTTATTGTTAGTACTCCCAGATGAAATAATGGAGTGAGTTCAGGAAGTATGAATCGAGATGCTTGGTGGTACAGTTTCGCAAGCAGGCTCCATCTATTAGAGCCGAAATGTTTAGCTCATTACTAAAGATCAGAGTGTTGGACTCTCCATGGTCTTGCTCCCGTTTGTAGTCATTTACATTCTGTCCAGCAGGCGTTAAGTGTTACTTTGCGGTGGGCCATTGCAACACGGGGATTTGACAACACTTATGGCCAGTTAGATGAAGCATAAATGACTACACCAGGAAGATAGCAGAAGGAGAATTAGGGCCCTGAGGATTATTTTTTGAACACCTTTGTCCAGAACATTGACATTGTTCATTTTGTCTTATCTCCTATTTCCCCTCCACATGCTTAATTTTAGGTTCTGATTTTCTGCTGGTGTAAATCAGCTGCGCCCCATTCAGCTCAGTGATGTGGGCCAATGGAGGTGATGGACACAGCCACATCTGCTTGTACATCTGTAATACAGTTCAGCACCACAAATATCTTTGCTCTGCACACTCAATCTAGTTAGTAGAATGACAGACATTACCTGTATACAGCAGAAAAAGTCCCAGCAGCGTTGGTCAACCAAGTGATCATCACTGCTGTCAACTAGCTCTTCATGGTGTCATGTGCTGGAGTCTGTTTAGTTCCACCAGCGAGTACCCTGCTGTCGCACAGCTTGCAGTGGACACAATTGTAGAAAGGTCACAAAGCTCAGAGAGTCCATGTGGGATGGAGGGGAAGTCAAATCATTATTCATGTTCAGTATCACTGAGAGGCCTCATTCTTAATTGTCCAGGAGGCCCCTTCTACTCCTACAGCCCTTTGTTCCTTAACTACAATGTTGATTTCTCAGTGAGCAAGATAGTGAAGTCAATGGAGCCACACAGATCTCCACAACCTGACCCAAAGCACTTACCAGGACTTAAGAGATTATTTATTTATTTATTTTTAATTGCTGCTTTTTGCAAAGTCAGGGTTGAGTCCGCCTTGCCTCCAGGGAGGCCAGCCTCTGTCGCCCACTTTCATGCATCTGCTTACATGCCTTCCTGCTGGGTTCTGACTCCTGCATTCACCTTTAATGTATATGGTGAGTAGATGAGCTTCACTACCTCTGGGCTGAACCTGGCTATTTTGTATTTTCCCAAACATGGAGACATGCTGAACCCCAGAACGCATGAGGACTAAAACCCGTGACATGGAGAATTCAGCACAAGGGAAGCAGGGTCTACTACTCTTTGTTTAACAGCTAACATTAATGTAATCTTTTCTATAAGAGCATTCTGGTATTATAGAAGTAACATCTGGTCGAGTCTAACCCTCATTCTTCCTTTAATGGATAATAAACCTTGCTGAAATGTGCAGTGGTTTGATGAACCGCCTGGTGGTTAAGAGGGAATAGCTTCCACAAATGGAGAGACTGAAACAGCTACATGTCTTCAGCTTGGAAAAGAGATGATGGGGTGGGGGAGGGATTATGACAGAGGTCTAGACAATCATGAATGATGTGGGAATAACAGTTACCAATACAGTAATAATTTTCCATTTACTAGGGCTTGCAATACAAGCACCGAAGAGCACCCAAACAAATTATCAGGCAGCCCTTAAGTAAGTAAAACCAAGCAATTAAAACCCCATAATTAATACATGGAACTCATTGCCATTGCCCAGAATCTGGTAGATAACCAATAATATAACAAGATTTCGGAAGGGGTTAGACAGATTGATGGAGGAAAATCCATCAGGGACAATTAAACCCAACAGCTGGGATACAGCCTACTAGGAGGGTATGACAGGGGATGAATCACTTCACACATGCCCTCTTTACTTTATTCTTCCTCTAAAACATCTGCTGTTCACTATTGTCAGACAGAGCATACTGGACTAGATTTGCAGTTTTGTCCAGCCCAGATTTGCAGTTTTACGGTCTTCTGAGAGCCCCAAAACTCAACTGAGACAAGGCCTCATTTCTGGTGCGTCTGAGGAGGGTTGATTACTCCAAGGACTCACTATCAGTCTATTTGAACAGGCTCTCTAAACCTGAGCTTTTCTACTTAATAAACAAATGACATTCCAGGCAATAGCACTTGGCACTTCCAGACAGAGATGAACTGCAAGCTTTTCATATGGCCGAAACCGTTGGCACCTGGAGATCTTTGGCTGTCGAGAAGCCGTTGTTCCAGCTAAACTACTTCTAAGAGTGCGAGACCGCCCACCTTTTGTAATACTCTCAAGCCTTCTTCCTAAAGAGTTAGATTTTTCAAAAGAGCCAAAGTTCAAAAAGTTCCAAGGTAACACCCTTACGTCTCAGCTGGAGAGTCTTCAGTTGCACATCACTGCAGTGAGACCACACCTACAGAGCCCCAAGGTCTCACAAGCTTTTATAGCACTCTGTTTTACCGGGATGACGTAAAAGCCTTCAGGCCCTATAGGCTTATGTCAGACGGTCTCTGAATATTTTGTCTGACAGCAAACCAAACTGCAGGCAGCCCTGGCTGCAGCTCACTTAGTGCCGATTGTATTATCATCTCTAGGCTACTCAGTATTGATAATAGCATGTGATTAGTTATCAACTGAAGTTACACAGCACCTTCCCAAAGCTGGGATGAAAGATGTTAATGAACTAGCACAGCAAATAACCTTTTATGTCTATACCATGCACCACTGCAGTTGATTCTTCTAATTCTGTAATATAGCATTATACGGCATGCTTATGGTGCCACCAGGGGAAGGCATCTTTAAACTGCAGCTAGGAATGAGACTGCGCAGGAACTAGCTAGTCTGTTGTTTAAGCACTTTCTCCAGTGTCTAACACCTTGCATCCAAGGACCTGATCCAAAGTCCATGGAGGTTTTAATGGCATCACAGATCAGTGAAATCTATCCAGTAAGATTCTTTAGTGCACTGCAGGAAAGCTTCAGCTTCTCTTCTCCTGCATAAGGGTCAGTCTGCTTGGGGAATAATAGAGTATAATTTTTATCATCATGATGAGAGGAGGGTCTTGCATTGCAGTAAAGCTAAGGGAGGCAAGCTATTTCTGTGGTGCTCACTGGTCTGCAAGCTGCATTGTCCTGGCAGAGCTCAGCTACCTTGCGGAGTCACAGTCAATGAAGGTGCAGTTCACATTTGGGCATCACTGGAGCCCCACACATGATCTCAAAATTGGTGTCTTTTGAACTTGTCTTGCTTCCTAGGTCTCAAGAAGACTCTGCATTTTGCTCACATTATGATGTTATGGGGGAGGGGGGTTGGTCCAAACATTGCTAATTATTTGGGCTTTTATCTCAAATTGGAAGAGGGATCGTTACTTTTCAGCATTTGCTTTGGCTAATGGAGAATCAAATTTAGTTGTTCATCCTTCACCTGAACCAATTTTTAAGACCTTCTCTGTTTCTACTGCAGAGCTGAGCTATTCTGTCTCAAGAAACAGTGTTTGATATCTAGGTAATGTAAGGGGCTCCATTCCTGACTTAGGATAGGCGTAGCTCTCTTAGGCTCCAGTGGGAATCATCATTAATATGTGGGTGTACATATGCCATTTGAAGCTGGTCTTGAGTGACTAGACTGATTTGTATCTTCACAACACAAAGTGTTCAAACAACTTTGTTCCCACCTCATTCCAAGGTACACAGTGTTTTGTGGTGTTTTCATGCAGCATTAAAGCTTTACCATATGCAGATTTCAACCCAAGAGGAAAAGCATCAATTTTGGTAAAAAAAGCCATATGACCTGAAGCAGTAAGCTTTGCATAGATCCAGGCATGAGATTGTCAAATTCAGTGAGCATGAACAGGGTACCTTTGTATTGTTGTTTCAGTAGGCATTTTGGCAAGTACTCCACAAGATGGCAGCAAAGGAAAATGGTTGCCCAAATGCAGGCCAAAGACATTCAAGGGCATTTGGGTTTCCAAACTGTGATTAAGACACCAAAAATACCATTGCATTAGAACCATGAGAGCTTGTAAAAAACACACCTGGTGAAAGAGAGATTAATTTTTTTTCTAAAATGCTCTTCAAGCTCCAGAGTCCACTGGGAGCTTAAAGAAAAAAAACAACAACTTCATATTACATTTAAAACATTTCCAAATATGCCTGAGAGTCCTATGATAATAGCACAGGAGCTAAGCAGGGCTTCCTTAGTTTTAGGATCTTGATTTCCAGTGCCGATTTTTTGGCTTCCAAACAAGCTTAACAAATCAGGGCTTTCAAAATCTTTATTTGTTTTAGGTAGGACATACATAGACTAACCAAATGTTGGGACCTGGCTTCCCTGTAAGTACATGGGGCAGGGAAGTCTCCCCTGAAGTATTCATAGTCTTACAGGCACGATGTGACAGGAAACGGTAGCACAGAGTGACATGGTGTCTTGCTCTAGGCCACATAACACATGTGCCAAGGCTGGGATTAAATCTGCTTTTCTGAACCTCTTTCCAGTGTCCTGTCACTTAGATCAGGGGTATCAAACTAATCTGGTCCCATGGCTGGATGAGGGTCACTGGGCCAGTCTGCAGGCCAACATGCAGGGCCAGCCCTGTGCCCCACGTGTGCTGGGGCACAGGACTGCAGTACTGGGCCCAGCTCACATGCTACATGTGATGCATGGGGTCAGTCTGAGACCCACAAGCCAGGTCACAGGGCTCCAAGAGCCAGATCCAACCCGTGGCTTGCATGTTTGTCATCCCTGCCTTAGACCATAGTGACCCAGTACAATGGGACCCACATCGGCCTGACATTCTGGGTGCTATCAGAATACAAATAGGGATCATGCAGCTATATCTTTGTTCTCTCAAAGTATGACCTTGCTCTGTACAAAGTTCAATTGAATTCACTGGGGATTTCTATGAAATTCAGCACTACCAAGGGTTAGTAAAGCCTCAGTCTGGGCTATGGTTAAAAGCCATATGGAGATGATTGCTTCCTAGAGCTTTCTGGCCCTATTCTGCAACTTTTTCCTTTTCTCTGTTTTTGTCTCTCTTGTGCTATAGGTGAGCTTACTAATGAAAGAGATGCTAGAAATTTCCTTATGTGGGAATGGAAAGCCTTAATAAGTTCTAAACTGGAAGCAGAGTTGCATTTTCCCCTAATGATAGATGTGACCTAGAGAGAAGAAGAGGTTGATGGCCCTGTGGATCACTATTAGAGAGAGACAGTCAAATGACTATCATTACAAATCTTCCTGCCTCAAATCCCATTGTGGCTATCAGTCCTGAGTTCTAGTTCTTCCTGGCTAACTCGCCAGCAACTGCATAACAATTGTGTTGGTACATCTCCCTTGGCACCAGCATATATTCTCTCTTGCATAATCTAATTTTGTATTATATTCATGCCTGCCTTCAAGGTCTCTTCAGATAAGAAGACCAACTAACTAAATGGTTGACAAGTTTAACGAGAAATTTATTTCAAAGCGTCAAGATGACACGAATAAAAATCATACCCAGTTAGAGCTAGCCATGCACATGGTTTAAGATCAAAAGAAAAGTATCTAATGAGTAAAACTGTGAAGCCAGCACTGGAGTTTCAAATAGACAAAGAATCCTTTCAGTGTTAGACTGGGTATTTAAATAGTACGCGTTTTATCTTGTATTGTGGAGCGATGACAAGCAGTGTTTGGAGTACGGAGTAGGAGTGTTTTCTAAGCAAACAATCACAAAACTTCTACTCTCCATTATAAGCTTGTAGAATAATGAAAGAATCAATCACACATTTTACCAGTGACAGAAAACAGACAAATATCCTTGTAAGTCTCTTCTGAGACTTTCAAAGGATTAAACTTCTCAAAGCAGGAACCTTTTTTCTATAAGGGCTTAGTTATGAAAAATGTTCTGCGAATGTAGATAGTGAATTCAAAAAGTGAGTCTCTAAACCCACATATCTGAGAGTTCCTGAGACCCAACACACTTCTAAATGGCACTAACAAGTGTTATTTCTAGTGCAACATATGTCTAGTCTTTGGTGCCACAAAGGAAGCAAGTGAGGTGTAGTGGGCAAGGCACGGGTCTAGGATTCAGGAGACCTGACTCTGCCACAGACCTGCTATGTGCCTTGGACAAATCACATCTGCACTCTAGGCTCCTTGCTTCCTTTCCCTCTTCATCTGTTTTGTGCGATTAGATTGTAAGGCCAGAGACTGTCTGTTACTCTGGCTGAACATTTTCAGGAGCGCCTAAGGCATGACTTGGCAGCCCAAGGGCACTTTGGGGCCCATTGGGCTGAAAACTTTGAGGGACATCTACATGATCTAAGAGCCAAAGTTCCAATAGTTCTGTACAATATCCAATATAACAAGTCCTAATGTTGACTTGAGTTCCTTCACATTGCTATAACCTAAGTAACAATAATGCACAGCCTCCAATCCAGCATTATAGGAAGGTATTGTCTGCATAGGTTACTATCAGGTAGCTTTGGTCCTAACCTGAGGTTGTGAAAGAAGGAATGTTATGAGATGCAAAGTGTAGAGAAGGTTTTTTATAATTTTCAAACATTGTAGTGTTAGTGAAAAGAGTTTATAATATAAAACCTTCCCCGTAGCGTTCAAGCAAGTGGTGCATGAAATCCACAACTGTCTAGACAATTAAAAAAAAAAAAAGCAAAGTAAGCATGCCAAGCAACACAAGCTTTCCTCAGTAAAATCATATGGGAACATGCACTGTGTCTTAAGGAACGGCTCTGCAGGTTGGTACAGGGTTCTGGGGTTTCATGTCTGCCGATGTACCAGACAAATGTACACTTACTAGCCAGCTTCAATTGAATGAATTGCAGTGCCTAGTAAATATAAAAAATGCAAAGAGATACTCAGTTGAATACCTCAGGCCATTATATATTATTGTTGTTCTTTAGGAGTTGTTAAGTACTAGCTCTCATGGTTTGCTGCTGCACAGAACTGAAGTACCATGGTGATCCCTATCTGAGACACATTCAAAGACCAGACACAATGGAGACTCAGAAGAAAAAAATTAATCCAGATTATCTTTCCTTGTGTTCCCCTTACTCCTCTCTCCCTTTTTCCTGTCCACTCAACATACTGCAATTGTTATTTCACATCAGTGTTTCCCAAAGGTTTGATTTGCAACATTTCCTGAAGCCAGATGAATTCTGCATGCCCTTAGTTTTCATTGTGTGTGCCTACACATTGCCATATGGTGACATTGCTACATTGCTGTGTTTTTTTACTTCCCTTTGGAAGCACTAAAGCATGGTGCAGTACGGGTGGTTACTGCACTGTGTGCATGGAGCAAAGTTCAATTTTGCTGCTACGTCGCCATACGGAGTGCTATACCAGGGAAGTGCACCACTATGGCGACATAGTTGGCAATCACATGTAGACCTGAATGATCACTATGTCGCCATAGGGCGATGTGGAGACGTGCCCAATGTAACTATTTTACAGAGCTATAAATACAGGGGGGATTATTTTGGACATGATCAGCTACACTTATTCTTGACAGATAGTGCTAGGCTTCAAAGAACAGCGTTTAATGCCTGTTCATAAAGATGCTTCTGGTAGTCAAGAGCTACTCAGAAAAATGATGCATTATACATTACTGGACCTTCAGACCTTTGTACACATTAGCAGCCTGGACAGATAAAAGAAAGACAAGTGCTACTTACAGTGTCACCGGAAAGCAAGAAATAGAGACAGCCATTGGAAGCAACGCTATTACTGTTCACTGAGCAAACAAATCTCACGGCAAACACTGAAAGCATATCTAATGCTAGAGATTTTCCTCTGAGAAACATTATGACAGATTTCTAAGTGAATGAGAGTATTATAATCAGCAGCTGTGACCACTTTTTAATATCATTTTTAAGGCAGGGCTGCTGAAAAAGCTATGTATTCCCTTACTTGGTTCAAGCACTCTAACTGCAGCAGGAGCTAGTGTTATTAGGGGATTAATTATCATCAGTTTTTCCTTCCTCAAGCATTCTAAATCTGTAATTTTCCAGCACTCGCACGTCCTAAAGTTTAGCGAGAACCTACATGCCTCTGCATTCATTGCTAACCATAGGCATTTGGGGACCAGGTATTGAGATGTACAATGCACAGACTTCATGTGTGATCGTGCATCCTTTCTATTTATGTCTTGTCTATAGTGCTTGTCATGGGAGGCATCAATCAATCTCTTTGGAGACCTGATCTATTGTGCAGAAGTATTGGCTTATGTTGTTTGCATGCTAGCAACGAGGTGCGCTTCTACTGTTTCTGCACACACAAAAGAAATTTCATCTGCTAAATCAGTGTTTCTGGACTAACATCACTGAGCAGAAGTGCTAGCCTATGGACAAATGCCTTGTAACTGCTTTTAAAAGGGAAGAGGGAATGCACACTCCTGTAGTAATAAAGTTAGCTGAAATGCTGTAACTTTAAGCCTGAATGAAACAGGGTTGAAGTTGCAATGGTTTGGCTACAGTTGTATTGCTAGACAACCAGACACAGCAGCTGCATCATAACAACTTGATCTGTATTATTTCCACAATTACATTGCTACATCCATTTATACCCTTAGCACTGAATAAATATACAGGAATGAATACATTGTTTATGCATATGTTCCAGCCCTCGGTGTTGTTGGGGCAAGATTAGGGCACTCTGGGGTTACACATCTTATACACAATGACTGCTCTTGTCTGTCCCTCCAGCTGCCGCACATGCACACCCCCAGTCTACAAACCTTCTACTTCTTGGGGTGCCAGAGTAACCTACACAAAAGCATCTTCTGTCTTACTTCAAGCAGCTGGGCTTTCCAAGGCTATAGTTCTTGACTTCAGATAAGCTGTGATATGTCCTCAGGAAAAAAGGGCTCTCAAATTAGACCTCTTTGTGCAGAGGCCTCTTCTGGCCCCACCTGGAATGGCGTGACAATGGGCAGCATTTCCCCACCCACACACACACATACATACAAAATATCTAGCGGAATGGCACAGGACCCCCAGAGCAATGTGCTTCAGGTTTTACAACCTTATTGGACCTATTAGGTATTTCTCATCTCTCAGAGCTATTGTTTCAGGCTTCCCGAATACTTGGGCATTCATTGCTGCATTGGTTCCACTTCTTCACAATCTTTATTTGAATATGGAAAGGTGAATCTACTATCAGAACCCAGTTGTGAGAGGTATAGATAAAATAACCAAATAAATCAGATTTGGATTAGTTACAGGCCTCTCCCAATGCCAGTCTGCAAAGATGGTAAATGGAGGGTGGTCATAGTCAAGTGGCATATAAAAATTAGGCACGACTTTTTTTCTTGTGTCAAGGTTGATGGTCATTTTACTAAAAGGTTAGATGCTGGATTTTTATAGGATGGTTTGGATAGGGATGATTCTGCCTCAGGCAGGGTGTTGGACTAGATGACATATGGAGGTCCGTTCCAGCCCTAAGGCTCTATGATTTCTATGATTTACTATCACTTCTATGAACAGCCCCAGAACAAGTCTGATGCTAAGGTTGGGACTCTGCTGAGGACAACTCTCTCTTACTTGCTTGAGTTTTCTGAAACTGGAACTGGCTAATGCGCAAGGTCATTACATCCTATAGCAGCTGTTTGGATAAACCTAAAGGAAGTACTTCATTCCTACTTCAAGGGCTTTATATACCATAAATAACACCTTGATGTCTTTCTTCTGGCTTCTTATCTTGACTCCAGGGATCTATCGTAGAAATCAAATGAAATGATTTTCTGATCTCCTCCTGATGGGGAAATTTAAGGAGGAAAAATTATCAAATCTCTTAAGGTATATTATGAAGGATTTAGAAGTGTAATCGTGATGGATCAGGAAACATCCTCTACAAGAGAGAAGATCACAGATGGTTATGATACACAAAAGCTCCTAATGTATGAATATGAATTGCCAGGCTCTCCATAGAGCTGGATTACATATACCATCACAAATGCCTTGTTTTAAAGGGAGTTAGGAGCACAAATCCACTCCCTTCCATATGGGTTCTTTGGAAAATGGCCTCCAAATAAGTTATCCTGATACATTTACAATGGGATAGTCTCTTTTACGGAATAGCTAGACAGACTCAGAAACCCCTCCCCAAGATGCTGGAACTACCCTAAAAATATGAGGCAAGAGAAGAGAATAGTGTGATTTGTGTGCATGCCTAGTTGATGCACTATTAATAATTCAAAGCAGCAGAAGCTCTTGTTCTGTTTTCTTACTTTCATCAATAAAATCTCTTTCCCCTGTTTGGAGAGAACCACTAATCTGAGTGAAGTATTATGACTTCAAACTATTGTTTTTATTTTGAGACAGGTTCAGGTAATAATGCAAATCTAATTGTGATGGGGGAGAGCACCAATAAGGTAAATAACTCCTTTAATTAACCTTCATGAAAAACATAGGAAATGCATCTTGGATAATGGACTGCTATTTGGTAATGTGACTATTTAGGACAGACCTTTTTGAGCATTTAGAAATGCATCTTCCACCTCCTATAATTCCTGAGGAAGATTTTTCTCTCCATTCTTCTTATTGCTTTCTATTCCCTCTATTCAGCTACAGCTTTTTATAGCCTTTATGACACAGAAGCCACCATAAGCTAGGGAAACAGCTATCTTATTTATACAGTACTGTGCACATACCTGCTTTCTATACAAATAATTGACAGATATTTGATAGTACTGAGATGTTCTTGTATGGGATTTTTTATCCAATGAACTCAACCACGTGGGCAAAATATTAATGAGCCCCACGTAGCTAATATATTTATTAGGATTAGTGCCAGAAGAGGGAGTAGATCTCCTAGCTTTCCCCTTGGAGCTCTATGCATTGAAGCATGCTATCCTGAAAAAATGGTCCGTGTCCTGAGGATCAAAATAAAAAAAACAGACAAAATTGTGACAGCTTACCCTGTGGAGCAGGCAAGGACAAATAAGGTGAAAAAACAGAAAGAATTGAGGTGTAGCAGGTCCCAGGCTTTGAGGGCAGCCATAATGCCCCTTGGTAGCTCCTCAACGCACTTTACCTACTTTCTTGCCTGCCACATCCTGATGTGATTATTTTCTAGTGTAAAAGGGAGGTTGCCCCCAGGATCCTCAAGTGAGCCCAGTCCAGCTCCATCTTGCTCCTGGGATATTCTGTTTGACCCTCCTAGCCTTATTGGTGCCTCAGGGTCCCAGGTACCTTATGGGCTATTCATGGCCTCCTGCTTCCCCCCACCCCCATAGCCATGCCCATGCCTCACAGACATTACTCTGGCCACAGTTCAGTCCTGTTGTAGAGGCCTCAGCCCTCTTGGCTTTAGGCCCCCTTTGCTCTGGCTGCAGGCTTCCAGCCCTAGCCCACTGATTCAGGCCAAGCCTTTTCTGTGTCTCTGGTCCCCTTGGCCCCATCCTGCATCTTGTCTCAGCCCCCCCTGGCATCTCTGACCTGCTCTTGGTTCTTCCCAGGTGTCCCTGACCAAGACAAGGCTGCTCTCAGTTCAGCCTTTCTCTTAAGTGTTTGGGCTTCTGCCCCATACAGCCCACCAAGTCCCAGACCCTGGAGGGGCTCTGTGCTGGGTGCCCCTGTGGCACTGTTGTGGCCTCTAATGCACCCCTATCAGCCACAGCTGGATCTCTAGTATAAGCTACAGCAAAATTAAGCAATTGCTTTACCTAAAAATCCTCTTTCTGGGTCATCATACCTAGAGAGTCAGACCACTTTCCCACTCTCTGGCTCTCTCTGCCCTGGGAGTACCTGCCATGGCCTGAAGCTCCCTCTCCCCACCAGTCTGAGCTGGCAGGAGCTCCTCTCTATGCAGAGTTCAGGGCTGCATTGCCCCTCTGCCCCAGGAGCCCAAGGCTCATCCCCCTCCTGACAGGCTACAGGTGTGTCCTCTCACCTTCATGGGCAGCTTACTGCACCCAGGCTGCAGGTGTTCCCTTGCTGTCTTCTCTCCTGCAGCTAATCCCTGTTCAACTGCCTGGACCTCTTTACCGCTTTACTGCAATCTCTCCCTGAGAGTAGCAGGAATCTCTGGTTCCCTGTTACATGGGGAAATGTAGTAGGGAGAAAAAAATGCTTATTCTGATGTTTCAATGCTAAGTTAGTGAGCTAGGGATGGGTGTTTCAAGAAAGCTGAGCAAATAGATCAGGCTAAGAAATGCAAGTTTTTTATAGCTGTAGCTCAGGAGCTTTCCATAGTCAGGAGCCTAGAAGAAGTGCTGTTTGTCAGGGCTTCTAGGCATGAAATGGAAGAAGTCTGCCTTCTTAGTCCTCATTCGGTTACACTAGCAAGAGCCAAGAAAATTTCCACAGCCAAAGTATTTCCCCTGTGTACAGTAGTTGTTCAGCACATGTGGTGATGAGGAGATCAGGTTGGTTTCATATAGAAAATCTGATCTGATCTCCTGTCTAGTACAGGCCATAGACTTTTACCTGTTATCCCTGTACTGATTCTAATAACTCGTGTTTGACTAAATTATACCTTCTTTATTTGTATTCACAGTCTTGATTTGAAGACATCAAGAATGGGAGTATCCTTACTTTCCATGGCAGGTGTTATGGTTAATCACCCTTGCTGTTAAGAAAAATTGTGCCTGATTTCCCATTTGAATTTCTAGTTTCCAGCTACTGTTGTTCTATCTTTCTTCACTAGATTAAAGATCCCTTTACTGCCCTGTCTGTTCTTCTCAGGAAAGTATTTATATACTAGAATGAATTCAGTCAAATCCAATTAATCTTCTCATTTCCCACAAACGACATCATCTAATTCAGTAAGGCTCAATATTAGTACTCACCATCAGCAGAACCTATTTATGACAGCCACAGAAAATGAGCTAACACTGTTGTAGATCACAGAGATGCAGAAATTAGAGGTAGTAAATACACATAGACTTGAACCTTCCTCCCCCCGCCCAACCAAAATTCATGTTAGGTACAATTTTGAAGGTAAAACTAAGCTTGCGATCCTGAAAACTCCCTGATCAGCTGCTACCTGACATTGGAAACTCCTAAACTTTATAGGCATCTCAGTTTTTAACCTTTAAGTTCTCAAGGACCTAACATTACTCCAGCAATGAGCCTCAAAGATATGGCAAAGGTGACTCCCAGTGGTTTGCTTGCCACTTGTTCACGTGTCTGCAGTCTGAAGTAGTGCTGGTTCCCCAGTTGCTGCTGGGGGGTCACATGACAGTAGTTGTCATGAATGTTTTGTACCACACGCCAGGGTTGTTAAACTTGACCAACCTCTTGGGCTGGATCCAGACTCAACAGCAGTGGGAGGAGCAGTCATTGCTTGACTAATGCAGTCATTGCTTGCTCCGTTGTTGCTGATACATCCCCAGCAGTGCTCCGTACTTGGGTATTCAGTGATTGACAACCCTCCTCCCTCTGCTTGTCCATCTCCCACAATTCCTGTCTGCTCTAGTAGCCCCATGGGCTGAATGAAGTGTCTGTGGGCTGGATCCAGCCCTTGGGATACAACTTTGTCACCCCCACCCATAAGTATTTGGCCAGATCACATTCTTCCAAATGTGGATCTTGCTTGCACAAGATACTAGTGCTCTGATCTGCAATGACTACACGGTGGTTTCCAGGGGGAGTTTATGGTGCTGGCTTTGACCTATTGTTAAAGCCTGTCCTGTTGTCAGCTTTGGACTTGAGGACGAGAGATCACCTACCCCCTTGTGTCTTACCTGTTCAATTCCTCAGCTTCATCCCTCTAGTGATGGGTTGATGACTAAGTGCTCACTCTCTGTGTCCTACAGGGTAACCTTTCCCTTGTATGCTCTGCACCACCAAGATCCACAGTAGCCCCTTCCAGATGCATGTCAAAGCCCTTGTGAGTGAGTATTGACAGAGCGATAAAGTTCCTGTGTGCTCCTCTGGCCGTTTTTAAATTCTGAATTTCCAAAGTCTTAGCATTTTGAATATCTGTTGAGAGCACCCAGAGCTTTGGATGTGGGCCTTGTGTCAGACTAAAATCTGACTATATAAAGGATATGGAAACCATGAACTTGTAGTTTATACTTTTTGCAGCACAGGAGGTATTTAAGAAAGTACCTGGGGTACTAATTAGCTTGTATGAAAACTGAACTCCTGTTTCCTCTATAGCAGATCCTGTATAATCTGGGTGCTCTTGACAGCAGAAGACTAGCCACATCATCTCAGCAGTATCCCTCTTTTGTAATTAAGACAGGCCAGTCACTGAGGAGGCAGAGTTTAGTCAGATGAATAGGAAGTAGCTAGGTGGTCTTGCCCCTAGCTCCTATCCTGGTCCAGGAATATGCCTGTGGGGAGGGGAAAGTACAGGGATAGGACTTCTCACCTCTGCTGGGGTTGGGAGGTGGTTGTGAGCAATGCAGCCTCCCTGCCTGTCCTGTGCAGCCCCAGCCCAGATGGGTAGTGCTGAGCCTTGTGCTCTGTGCCCAGAGCCGCCCAGCTGCTACCAGGGGTTCAGGGGCTTCAGGCGCCTGCCAAGCCCACCTTCTGCTGGGTGAGTTACACGGGAGGAACCAGCAGCCAGACCCTGAACAGCCCAGTGGAGCATGGGGTCAATGGGAACCAGCCTTGGGCTGCCACGCTGCAGCTACTGAGCTCTGCTCCGTTTCAGCTGCTGGGCCTCCCTGGGGCATGTGTCTGGGTCTTGGGGGCACAGGCACCAGAGGCAGGGATGTGTTGCAGTGGAGTGTGGGGCTGGGCATAGGTTCAACTGTGGGTTTCTGGGAGGCTGAGCCCCAGCCTATCCCATCCTTCACACCAGCACTGTGGCCTGAATCCAGCCCAAGCATTCAGAGCAGTGAGCTGGTCCAGGAGGCACCATGGCTGCTGGGCACTACAAAAGTTGCTGTGTTGGCTCTGCCCAGCTGAGCATCAGGGCAGAGGTGCTGTGCCTAGCTCGGCTGCACCCCAGTCTCCCTACTGACCCTGACTTAGTAGGGGCCACTGCGTCCTGGGATGCTGGAGGACTTCAAGTTAGACAGAAGAGCTGTGGGGAGTGACCACACCTTATTGGAACAGGAGTCAAATTAGGTGGACTGGAGAAAATTTTGCCCTGGAGTGGCATAACTTCAAGCAGAATAACCAGTGCTTTAAGCCACTTAAAGGTGTTAATGTGCAGCCAGTCCAGGGGTTAAGAGCTCTAGAAGCCACCTAAAAGTGCCATGTGAGAAGGCCCTGCTAGCACTCTCTGTGACAGCTTCATATTAATGGGAGCATTTATCAAAACAAAAGCCTGGGAGAGAATGGATGAAGGGAAATGGCTGCATGAAAAAAGGCTTTACCTATTAAGGTGGTGGGCACCAATAACAAATTACATACTACCAGAAAGGTTGCTGAGTATCGTTCCTTAACTTCTGGCCAAATTGCAGTGAATGTCAAATGGCAAAGGGCTATTGACATTGAATTTTTTAGCACTTGGTATGTGTGTGCAGCCCATTCCACTGACATATTTCCACTCCCCCCACTTCTCCTGTAGTGAAGAGAAGAGCCCAGGAACCTGCAAATACCTACCGATTCCACTCTGCCATTGGACAACAGCAGAAAGGGATTCACAGGGAGGTTAATCTGTTGACTATGCAATTACAGTGCTCGCGATGTACCAGTGGAACAGCTTAATGTGGCTATTTCCTGCTTTAATCATTTCATTGCATCTTCGCCAGAGTCCATTCTTGGATGAAACTTTCTGTCTCAAATGTTTCAAGCTGCTAGTAGAAAATAAAAGGTCAGTCAGCTGTTAACTGCTATTGATGCACTGCATACTTGTGACATGGCAACTCCTTGACTCCCATGTTACTTGGAAAAATGGTGAATGCCTATTGATACCAAAAGGAAGAAGAGTGGAATAAGATTGTCACCAAAGAGAATATTAGCTGGCTCTTTTCAAATGGGCAAATGAGAATGAAGTAAATCAGGAATTAAAGCTGCTGTTTTTTTTCCCCTCCATCTGGCACATACAGTAACCACCATTTAGCTACTGTATAGTCAGTTACTGGGGTCACATCTAGGGTGCCAGTTAGTTTTTGTTCTAAATACAAGAAAATATATTCTCCTCTCGCTCATCTCACTGTGTGACAAATGTGTGGATATGCTGACTTTGTCACAGTGACCTTCTTTTAGGGTTTTTTCACTTCACCTTGAATGCTGAAAATTATATACAGTGCCACCCATCAATCAGAAGGGACCTGAAATATATAGTTTTAAACTACAAACACTCTAAAACCTCAGCCCCAATGTTGACCTTTATTAAAATTTATGAATGATCTTATAGTGTACATATATTCAGTGAAACAGTGTAAGACCGATCATTTCAGCACAGATCAATGGTCCAACTAGCTCAATATCCCAGAGTTGATCAAAACTGCATATTTCAGAGGATGGCATCAACTTATGGTATTGCTGTTGATTGTGTGTTAGCTACCATGGAGGAAACTTATCCCTGAACTCAGCTGATGATCAACTTATGCCCTGAAGCAAGAAGATTAACACTTGTTTTTATCCAAGCTATTGTATTGGCAGATGCTATTATTATTCATATAAATAGCTAATCCTTTTTTATTGTTAAAAAACAGACTAACTTGTTATGGCAAATACGTCAAAGGCAAAACTGAATTCAAATGTGCCTAAACTTTGAGTAAGGACTTAGGACTTGAGATTACCTTTAGTATTGAACAAAGGTGCCTATAGCTCTTAGGGTACTGACAGACATGCAGCTCCCTGCTGTAACTCATGGTGCTTCACAGGAAGTGCCATGAGTTACAGTGTCTCCCCCATCCAACAGATATTCGCTGTTGATTCTGGCTGGTGGGGGAAACAAGCTCCAGTGTGGAGCGGCTGCATGTCTGCAGTTGCTCTCTCCCAGCTCCACCACCCACTCCCAGCTCCGGTGCTGTCTTCAGAATGGGAGCAGGGAAGGGTGGTGAGGGAGTTTGATCTGGGGTTTGCCCGGCATGCACTGCACCTCAAGGGAGCTCCAATCATCTGCCCCATCCTCCAGTGCAGGCTGGGTAAAGTGCAGACAGAACTCCCTCCCTCTTTTCTTCCCTTCCCATTCTGAAGGCAGCACCGATTGGTGTGTGTGGGGGGGGTGCTAGGCTGTATTAACCCAGCTCTGCTCCTAGTGTGTGCTAACAGAAGTTAATGAAGGTGCTCCACTTTGTAGAGCCTTCATCTGAACCCCATCATATATTCTCCTCCCATGGAATGAGGGTTCAGATTGTTGTGTGATCAGGCACTTTTAAAGTGCTCTGCAGCCATGCTCTTCTGTAAGGACATGGCTGTAAAGCACTTTCAAGGGGCAAATTGTATGACAAATGTAACCTCTCTCTGCACCCGCAGTCACTATTTATGCCGCGTGCCTATTGTATGCATTTCACTGCATACTGTTGTTGGCTACTCAGGTGAATCTTTGACAATGACTCACCTATTCTCATTCAGTAGTTAAAAGGAATGAGTGCACTAAGCACCCCCCGTTCAGATGAAGTGGAAGGAAAAATGTAGATACCACTACAAAAAAAATAATGGAGACACTACGCTCGGCACCCGGCAGATCAGTGCAAAACAATCTTTGCTGAGGGTTCCCCTGCTTGCAGATGCAGGGGCTAGGATACTGGCATTATAACTGGTATCTGTAAGAGACAGAAAGCCAGCAGAGCTTAGGCAGGGATCTCATTGGAGAGGAAGAGCCCCTGTGACAGAACACAGGTGAAATGTACTTCCTAATGAAATATTCCACAGGAATAAGTAGATTTAGCAGGACCTTTGTCTGCATGGTAATAATGCAGTCTTTTTTTTACAAGTAATTTTGCTTGGGAACATAGCTGTGCTAGTAAGGATTTCAAAAGGAACTTCACAGAACAAAGTGCAGAGTGCTGGGCAGCAGAGGATCCAAACACATGTGCCCTGTCTTCAGCTGGGAATCCTGTTGTGTAGTTGACACCCTTTACTTACTTGACACTATCACAAGAGTTGGCAGTGATGAGAGGTAGCACAAAAACCAGCTCATCCAGGAGGTGTGTGTTTATCCACAATTAAACGTTAAGTCAACCAGGAAAACCTGATCCATCCAAACTGGTAGGAAGAATATATGTTGCTAAGGAAGAAGACAGCTGCTTTATAAAGATCTGTTTAAAAATGCTAGGACTCACTTCCCTACTGTTCCAAACATTACGTAAAATGTAAACTCAGATTAAGTGGCTCTGATACTGGTTCTTCTTGCTCTCTCTGTCCTGCAACCTCAGAATTATCCTTGGAGGCTGTTCCTACTCAGCATCACTCTGAGGTGACCTCCATTTTTGCAGGCTCCTATTTTATCCAAAACGATTTTCCAAAATGGTAATAAACTTACAATGGAAGCTGTAATACAGAGAGTTGAATTTTAACATTACAAATTGCACTTTGCTCCCTGCTTGCATCTCTGTGCTATAATGATGCAATTTTCTCCAGAATGTGTTTAGGCATTTACATCTCCTGATGATGGAATACAGCTGCCTTTATTTGTTTCTATAGTACATTCATCAGGATACTATAACATGTTGATGAAAGGCAAGGCATTTGTCCTACAACACTTAGCAATTTCATGTTTCAGGGGCATTCTTTAAACAAACAATATTTGTCAGAATGACATCAGGGATTGAGATTACCAAGAACCACTGATCATCGTTACTAAACTGGGGCTTGATTTTGTGTCAAGGGTCTCTTGAATGGTTCTCCTTTTGATTAAATTGAGAGTTTGGAGTGTAACAGGGGGCCTGCTCTGGGCTGATCTTGCCATGGCCTGCCCATCTGTTCCTGGGCTAATTGCCCGCGTTCTCTCCCACCATGCCTTGATGTTAATTATTTAATTAATAGATGTTAATAAGTGGGAGGCTGCCCATTTACTGCCCTGATGCCAGAGGGCGCTTTCTGCTGCTCCATTCCTCCCCTACACCAGCCCAAGCCTTGCAGACTCCAGGCCCTTAAAGTAGCAGGCACCAACAGTGCCCTGCCACATGGAGTGCTCGGCATACAACAGAACTGGGCTTGCACATACACTGATTTGTTGCACGAAACTAGGTTATGGTTTCATCCCAGGGGCCGCTGGGTGATGTTGGCTTCTACTGACCTTCACAGAAGTTTGTGTTAGGGCCTTAAAAAAATGACTTATCAAGACAAATCCTGCTTTCCTTGTGCTCATGAATTCAATGAGATCTGCATGTGTGCCCTTTATCTAGTTGCATTTTGATCATGGCACCTGCATATGCAACTCTGTGCAAAACAACTGCTGGCTTCCAGCAGGAAAAAAACCAAGGCAGACAGACAGACACACAAAGTGGATGGAGTTTAAGAGATGGAAATACATTTTCTGAGAAGCCAGGCTCCTATTGACTCAGATTCTTGTGCAGCACAAGAAAATTTACAGTGCATGCTATAGACTTTGATGGATTACAGAAACAATTTCTTTGGCCTCCTTTGTGTTCTAACTGGACAGTGTTACCCATGGCATATCCAGGTATCTTGTAATTTTGAAAACAAAAGCTGACCTCTTATAAGAGTGGAGGATGAATCAGAATTTTCTCCGAGGAATGTTTTCTTTCCTTTTTTTGCCCATTAGCACAACAGTCCTAGTCAAAGGTCCTGGACCTTACTTTGCGCTTCAAGCTCCTGATTAGTTCTGTTGAAAAACACTTTACAAAGCTGCTGCTGTATAAGTGGAGGCTGTTTTTTGGCACTCACAGGGCATGCCTACACATGCTCTTTAATGTGTAGTAGCCTATTTTACTGCGCATTAAAGTGGTGCAAAAACCAGTGCTATGATGCTAATGTGTAGTAAGATAAGTTACTGCACATTAATCATCACTTAAAAAACATGCGTACCTCACATTAGAGGTACTAAATTTAATGTGCATTAGGAAAAGCACATTAATGCACCTGTAGATGTGCCCACAGAAATACGGATTACTGGCTTTTTTGATTGGCATGAGCATTACATATTTTACAGATTGCTTTTTTGGACTGTATTAGGCCTGGTAGAATGCACCAAATTAAACAGGTCCGGAGAAAAGAATCTCCTATTTATTTTGAGGTAAGTACGTAGCAGCAACGCATGCTCTCCCCAATCCTGCCATCAATTTTGCAGGAATATGTTGCTTCTAGCATAAAGAGCTTCCCATCTAGAGGCAAGAGGAGTACTTGAGTTTTCTTCCTTCTTCATTACTTGGTCTCTCTCCTCAGATTGCTAAAATGAGCATCATCAAAGTAATGGGATTTGTCATGTGCACTAGCCTGACACCCCCACATTTTCAACAGGCCCAAGAGCCAGCAGCTGGTAATGACATATAGACCTTGAGTGTATTTGAGCTTATGATCATATAAAGGAAGGATTCTCTCTCACAGTTACAGCACTGCACCAGAGCGCCCGGGAGATCTGGATTCAATTTGTGACTTTGCCATAGTCTACCTTAGTCAAATTACTTTGTGTCCCAATTCCCCATCTGTTAAATGGGAATAATGTTTCTTCTTTTCTCCCACCTTTAACTGTCTTGCCTATTTGTATTCTGAACTCTTCCAGGCAGGGGACTTCTCTTACGATTTGTCTGAAAGACGAGTCATACAGTGGGACTCTGATCTGATTTGAGCGTGGGCCTTTAGCTGCTATGGTAATACAGTTTATAACAAGATAAATAATAACTACAGCTGAAAGACTGTCAAATCCCCCGTGAATCCTCTAAACTGCAGGTGACTTTAGGTTTGTATGACCGACACACCAGAAGGAAAATCATCATACTTGTTCTAAAAAAAATTAAACCCTTTTTATTGGTATATTTATTTTATATATAAAAGAAATACAAAAAAAGAACACAAACAAATGTTGATTATGGCAATTCACTTTTGTCGGCACCCTCTGCTTGGGCCACTGCCTCAGATCCACTGGAAGTTAGCAAAGTCCGCCGGTTGTAGTGTCCCTTTATGATTCCAGAGTTATTATTTTCATTAAGGATTTGCTTCTGTTTTTGCCTGTTAAGAGACTGTACAAGTCCTAATACAACAGCCGCTAAGGAATACTGTCCAGTCAGTTTTCTTGGTTGTAAGATTAAAGGATTTGGTTGTACTCTTCCCAGAAGAAAATATGTTTTTATTTTCCCTTCCTGCTCGCTGATACCTTTGACGTAAATCTCTCCTCGATAGTCGAAGGCAAAGCCCCGGTCCTTCAGGATCAGATACGTTTCTTCAGGCACTTGTATTCTGTCACTAACACCTGTGCTGTCCATTCGACTAGCTAAGTTAACTGTTTTCCCCCAGATATCGTACTGGGGTTTCTTAGCACCGATAACTCCTGCTACAACAGAGCCATGGCTAATCCCTATAAGTAAAATAAAATTGAGAGGATACAGAATTAGACATTCAGACACGAGGGTTTTAGATGTCAAGTGTGCACTTAAGTTTTAGAAGTCTCTTTCAGACAAATTCTTCTCTGAGCTTAAGGGAAAAGATGGCAATAAGGATCAGAAAGGATATAAAACTTTGTATCTGCTGTCTAGATTATCTTTAACTGTACCCATCATGGTAGGATTTCAATATCCATGCACCGTGTATCATCTTGCTATGGCACGCTATTCCCCCAGTTCCTTTATATCAGTTCTCATCTGGCAAAAGAGATCTCACAGGTCTAGTCCTTCTTCCAAGCAGATTTACTAACTTTTGGTGTTTGTCCTAGGCAAACGTATTAGTGTTACAGACTCAAGATGTAGCTTTTTTGCATTCTTACATTCCATGGAAGAGAAGACCATCCTCACATCATCATGCGATTGCTTATAAATATCTCTGTTTTTTACCAGCTTCCAACTGTTTTGGACAAGAGAAATGTGTCTTGAAAGAAGGACTAGTAAATTCAAGACAAGCTGTAATATGGGGTCAAAGTGTCATTATTTGTATATCT
The DNA here is from genome assembly GCF_000455745.1 of Alligator sinensis. Lineage (NCBI taxonomy): Eukaryota > Metazoa > Chordata > Crocodylia > Alligatoridae > Alligator > Alligator sinensis. Next base: position 168,407 of record NW_005842115.1, on the reverse strand, counting down.
GAAAAAAATATCTGACATATCTGAAATATGGCAACATTTCAAATATTGACATATCTGAAAAATAAATTTAGTTCTGATGAAAAGCAGCTGATTCACAGCTCTGGAGAGAGCATTTCTCTGTTTTCTCACACTCCTTTATAGGACAGACTGTAACAATGTATTTCTTTCCAAATTGCCTGATCAATAGATTTCTGCACTAATGTGAAAAGACCACTTGTAAGGGATTACATTC
>NW_005842115.1:158463-168124 GCF_000455745.1 Alligator sinensis | reverse complement strand
CTGAGTGTGCTTTGGTCCTGCTCAGTCAATCCAATCAGACTGTCAGGTATAGGAGTGCTATTGCTATGTACCTTGCATTCAGCCTGTCACTTCTGTATCTTGCACTTGTTTTTTTACCCATGACCTCAAGTTCCCCATGACAGCAATTTGAAAACATTATTGACCCTACAGGCCCAGTCAGAACTGGTATGTCATTTTTGTGTGAAGCTGAAAGAAAATTTGCAGTGGTCAGGGTAACCTGCTATTTCCTTTTTGCAGAGGGAGAAGCTGAGGCAGAGAAGGTAGATGAGAAAGAAGAAAAGGAGAGTCCGTGTCACATCCAGGGTCTGACCAGTCTCCCATTTCCTGAGTAGACCACTACACTACATTGCTTCTCTGTCAGATGTGCTGAAGAGCGTGCTTGTTGAGCCACTCATTCCTGGCTTGCAAAAGAGATCTAAGAATTGCTAAAATTACGTCTCTCTTAGGCCAATTAAAAGGGACCTGGGTTCTGATTTCCATTTCTGACCATGAATTCCACCTGACCACACCAGACAAAATAACTGAAGCCCCTAAACTCCTGTGCACCTGGCCAAACTCCATTAAATGTCTGTGTAGGTAGAGCTGGATGCTGGAAAACCCTGCATTTCCTTTCTAGTGCTCACGCTGTACTCACCGATGCGAAGTTCAAAGTTGTTAAATGAATGCTTGTTGATCTCCTGTATGCTTTCATTCAGAGCTATGGAGAAGTCAGCAAGAGCACACAAATGTCCCCATTTGTCTTCACATTGCTGAAGAGTGAATTAAAACAGAATTCATTACATGCATTTTGCATTTGTCTATAAAACAGCTGTCCCTCAAGAGATAAGTAGATGGAATTATAATTCATAGGAGCAACCTCAACATGCCCTATTAGTCCCAGAGAGGTAGTTCAATGTTAATGGGGAGGTAACACGTTCCATTTATGTTGTGCTGTTTATGTATTTCAGTTCAGAGATGCCTTGCTGAGACATACAGAAGGATGCCTTGTTTGACATCAGGAATTTGATGGGTAATAATGAGAATAGGCAGGAGATTGATAAAGCTACAGCAGCTAAAGGGGAGTGAGGATAGGAAAGAGAGAATGTGGGTTAGGAGGAAAGATCATTAAGAGCAAGAGGCAGGAAAGCAAAGGGAAAGCAGGAAGGAAATGGAGGGAGGAAAAAGCAGAGAGAATTCCCTTTTGCAGAAGCAGCACCTTTATTCTGTGCCGAAAAGGTGCCAGTCCCAGAAGGGTCTGTCCAGGAATGGGCAAATGATTTGAACAATTAGACAAGCTAGGCCATCAGCACCTAATGATATAGAGAATCCTTGTTTTAAGGCTTCTAAATGGCCTGTTTGTCCATTGGTGGTAGGGTTGGAGTGCTGTTGTAACCATAGTGGTCCAGAAAATGTATGAGAAAAAAGGGTTTTTTTGGTGACGTCTTTTGAATATGGAGTTAACACAAGCTGGTATTTATCTGATTAGGTGACACTTTCTTCTTCTCCTGACCTGAAGAGCGCTTTGGACATAAAGGCTTGTCTAATACCTCTTCCAACTATAAAGTTAGTCCAACAAAAGATACCACAAAAAACCCTTGTTTCCCTCTTTCTAGAGGTGTTCTCTCTTCCCTAGCTTCTCCCTAGTGAATCAAATAAATTCATGTGGAAGAGGCTGCAACCCTCTACGGTCATTTGTAGTCATTGAAGCACAGAGAAGGAGCACTGGTGCGGGAGGGGAGAGGGTCCTCTGAAAAGAAGACAAGGGGCTGTTGTTCAAGGGAAAGGGTGCTCATTCCCAAAGGAGGCACTAATGTGAAGGCTGCTTAGAGTCTGGCCTGGTTATTTGGAATAAGTACCACCAAAAATTCCCAATGAATGACTGGCTCTACTCATCATGTAGGAACAAAGAACGGGACATGAACTCATGGATCTAATCTCTTTCTATAACAGAAAACTGTATCAAATAACCCTGTTCAGACACTGATCTTATTCTTAGCATCATTCTTCAGGTGCCTGTTCTTTAGTACATGTGTTCTGCTCAATTCATTGACATAAACAGGAGTGCTGCACACATGCTTATAAATCTCAGGGCAAATCAAGAGCCATTCTGTTTGAGGCAGTGGAGCCAAAACCCAGTGTTACCCCTTTTAGTTCAACTTCAATTTCAGTTACTCTTTTTCGCTGCTACAAAACACCTGTCCTTTCCTGTATACTAAAACTACCCTGAAATAGATTAAATGTTAAAATGGTATTAAGCAGTCCGGAAGACAGCATCCCCAGTCATGGACCTGCTGCAGATCCAGGAGGATCTGGGCAGGGTCAGTTTGCCCCAAGTGGCACAACTTGCCCCACACCAAAGTGCATGCTCAGGCTCGTGCACTGAGGCAAAAATCTCTGGCACAAATTTGTGCTGCTCCTATTCGAGCTGCTGCAAGCGCATGTGCTTGCATGTGTGGACGCACCCTCTATGTCTCCATCTCTTTTCCTCTGGGTCTATTCCTTGCCCTCTTTTTTTACAATATGTAATGTGAATTGACCTCTTTCATTTAGTGAACTGGATTGTTCAGGGTGTACGACTTTGCCCATCTATAAGCTCTTTAGGTCTGATTTCTATCTCACTTACATTGGTTTTAACTCTGCTGACTTCGGTGGATCTGCTTTTGATTTGCATCCATGCAAATCAGATCCAAATCTAGGCCTTTGGTTTAGCAGGCTCTGTTTCTTTTTGATATACAGGTTTGCTACACTGTACTCAGGTACACAGGAATGGGCATGTTATAATTTAAATACACACACACATTACCGTAAAAAGAATCTTACATCTCTGGAAACTTGCACTCACTATTTTAAACATCATCTCTTCACTTAGTTTATTGGAAACAAAGGGTAACATTTTACACTGAGTTACACTACTGTAAATCTGGAGTAACTCTATTGATATAAATGAAATTATTCTAAATCTGCATCAGTGAGACAGACAAAAGAATCTGCCCGATAATTTAAGTTGGAGGAAAGAACCCATTGTTTCTTCTACAGAGCATAAAATAGCCTTTCATTTAGAGAAGAACTATGATTGGTAACTGCTAGAAGATCAAATTATCTCTTTTCTTTTAGTAAATACCACCATACTGAACAGCTAAAATTGACACTTCTGTCCTTTACTTTGCAGGGCTGTATCACAGCAACATCTTTGCGTGTTTGTTTTTGTTTGTTTTCAAGCGTTCCTTACCTGTTTTTCAGGTGATAATCCTGATACTGCCATATATGTGCTGCCAATGGTTTTAATTTTTTCTATGTCTTGAAATCTCTCTTCACCTAGTAACTAAAGCAGATGAAACACAATATTGTTACTGTAGTTCCTGATGCAAAATGTTATCTAGAGTTAAATTACACAAGGACAGAGACCTAAACTTATTATGCTCACAGCTTATTGTAAGGAAGGTCTAATTTGGCAGAACATCTTCTGTAATTGATTGATTGCATGGAATTCACCTGGACTTCTTTGGAACAATTAACTTAAAGTTTTGCTATACTCTGTGGGCCTGATTGGTATATCCCATCAGGCATAGCACAAAACATACCTACTCAAGTCTAACATACATTCAGATAATTGCTGTACACACGAAACAACATAAACAAATTGGGGGAGGAGGGGGAGGAATCGCTCCAAAATGTTTCTAAATCTTAAAATCCTAGCAGAGTGCTCTCCATGGCCAAGTATTGACATTCTGTTTCTCCTGGGAGAGTCACTGCTTTCCCAGGAGGAACCACAAGCATACAGAGAGAAGTTTAGGATTTTTTTTTTGGAGCAAAAATGGCCACTCCAGGAGAAAAATAATCCAGGAACAACTAAGGTTAAATTACTCCTTGGAGAGTTTGTCTTGGGTGACTGAACTTTTGTCCACATTCTCTTTTGAGAGAAGCCACAGCACAGCCCTCCAACATCTCAGCATGCTTTCCTCCTGCTGCTCCTTTGAGGGAGACAAGTGTTTCACTCACTGGTTGTTTCAGCCAAGCAGGGAGCAGAGCATGCCCCCTTCACAATCTCCACATTGTGCAGAAAGGAGACACAGGCTGAGTCTGAGCAGTCTGGGACAGCCAATCAAGGTGGCCCTATGCACTGTTGCCATCTGTCTCTAGGCAGAATGAAGGAGCCTGCAGAGGACACTTATATGCATACACAGGCCTCCCCCCGCCCCCCGGTTGCACATTGTCAGCACTGCAAACTCTCTGCTCTTCATGGGCTCAGCATCTGAATGTCTGTTCAGAAGTCTCTAGGTAAGGTTTCCTACCAGGAAAACAAGTCTGGGATAATTCTCCTAGATCATTTGAATGTGTGAATACAGCCCACTTCAGACCAAACTTTAACACAGCCTTGCCCCTGTATTATATGCTCCGATGCAAACTTCTTATTCATGTGCCTGAGGTTTGCATTGATTAAAATCTAAAGAGATTACTTCATTCAAAGACGGGAACATACCATAGCTATAACATTAAAGATGCACTTTCACTGAGCTAACCACATTGGACATCAGTCTGAGAATCTGGGGTTTTGAAAGCTTTGTGTCTCATTTATGGATCCCACACCATCTGTCTCTAATGGAACGTTGAACTGCCTCATATGTAGGGAATATAAAGCCATATGGTGTTTGGCACCCCTCCAAGGCTGGAAAGTCCAAAACTTGACCCATTTTTTTTTTCAAACTGTTTTCAAAAGCTCTGTATGTGCTGTTTCCCACCCCAAACATGCTCTGTATGTGCTGTTTCCCTCTGGTAATGTGCTGACCATAACTTCTGTATCTTGGTCCCCAGCTTGATTCCTACCTCAAGCCTTCTGAGGTGGGTCTGCCCCCTGACTTGGATGTCATCTCTCTATGATCTGGCCATGAGACATTCATTCATTCAGTCCTTCAATATGGAAATTTAATTTGAAACCCTGACAAGTATCTAAAATATGCCTTTATGAAGAAGATAAAAGCGTTTGACTGATAGAAGATAAAAGCGTTTGACTGATAGATGATTTGAGATTATTCTCTATAAATTATCTTCTATTTTGTCTTTGGTTATTTTTAAACCTCCTTTATAGCTTGAGTCCATCCTTGTCAGATCCATGGAGTCTGACTGGCCAGCTGACACATGGCAGGCTGCATACCATATGATGCCTGCTTTGCATATTGAAGTCTATGTTTGGTCACGGACTTCAGCCTACCCCATAGACTTCTAGTGTGCTTATTGCCTTGCTCCTGAACTCATATCCCAGTTCCCAGTTCCTGGCTTTGGCTCTTGACTCCTGTTTTGTTTTTTTACTTTGGTTCCTTCCTTCTGGTTTTCTGTTCTTGCTATTGCCTTTTGGATCTTGCTTTTTGCATTGGTTCATCACCTGGGCTCCCAGTCTTGGTTGCTTCTAACTCCTGACCTTCACTATTGGGCCAGACCACCCAGAGCCTGCTCTTGTAACAGTCCTAATTATATGCTTAAACTAAACAGTTTCCTTGTTTTTCTCCATGAGTGGACTGTAATAATGAAGTAACCACGTTTAGACTCCGTTCAGAATCATCTTTTTGTTTTGTTTGGAAGTTTAAAAAAAATACTCTTAATGTGTTCAACAAAGTCCAAGAAAAAATAGGGCATAGTTTTGACATCTACCATTTGCCTAACAAGTAACCAGCATCCTAATTCTGCATTTGTCATGCATCCAACATCAATGGGACATCCGTGACATTCAAAGAATGCAAGTGGGCTTTCTCAAATATTTATGATCTTCCAAGGTCCATTCTGGCCTTACAATCTATGAATCTATACATATACAGTCATCCACCCTAGCAATCTTCAAAAAAATGTCTTGACACCTATCTTGCTGGGATCATTTGATCCCAGCAGTCTTTCCTGCCCACATGCAGGACCTGATGATCTGTAAGGTCCCTTCCGGCCCCAAACAATTATGAAACTATGCATATATATACATTTGCACTGCCCGCTCATATTCACACTGTGGTCTATTATTACCCCCAGGTCCCTTTCATTCTTGGTGCTAGTCAGTTTAGTGCTGCCATGCCTGTAGGTGTGTTGGGGGTTTCTTGTCCCGAGGTGGAGCACTTTACACTTCTTGACATTGAGATCTCTCTCTCTCTCTCTCTACATATATATATATATATGTAGAGAGAGAGAGAGAGAGATTGTTTTCAGTGGTATCCATCTGCATGCACCTGGGCATATTTTGCAAGTGCGAAATAATCAGTGAAGCCTGAAAGTGTGACCCTGCCATTAAATCATAATCTATGATAATCTGCTTTGTGGCAGCATAATATATCAGTGTTGAACACAGCATAAATCCTTGCAGGGTAAAGAGGAGGGAAAGTACGGGGGGAAAGGTTCATGAAGTAGGAAGTCCTTATTAAAAACACCAGTACCAGTACTATCAGCGCCAAGATACCAAGACACCTTTAAACAAAAAGAACGAGATCTCAAAAAAGACTCCAAGTTCTACAATTTTCAGAACAGCAAAAATGTCAGTGTCAATGTGTGATTCTTTTGTACATCGTCTGTAGCAATCAGGGCTTGGCTCTGGTCCCAGCTTGTGGGGGCTGCTGTTATATAAACACTGAGTTATTGGAATATTCATTTTAGGTTCTGAAAAGCGGTGCTATAAAACGGGGATGGCAGTGTCCACGTTTATTTGCTTTTGTATGACGTGCCTATCGGCACCTCTGTGCATACATACAGAATAAATAATCACAGACAAACGGCTTCTAAAAGACACCGTATCACTCTAGAAGACTCCGATGCCATTCCTGAACTCAGTGCCTCCTAACTTGCTCCATTAGACAGAGGCCTGCATAACCTGACAGTTTTAAGAGCAGCTACTGAAGGTCAGACTAGTGGACCATGAGGCAAGGCAGCATACAGAGCAAAGGTTCTCCCAGAACACCCAGCCATGTGCCACCAAAATATAAACCCAACTGTGTGCAGTGGTGATATCAATTAAAAAAAACGGTACTTTTCCCCCCAGTGGGAGAAAACGGCAACCTAAATAAAGACTTGACATTCCCTCACTTCATCAGGGATTTTTTTCCTTTCCACCTGCTGGGGCTGCTAACTCAGCCTAGACCGAATGTCACGATGTATTTTTTGCCTTGCTCACATGCCGTCCCCAGTGATAAGCATGCTGCGCTGGCAGAATCTTCTAACGGTTACGGATGGTGCACCATCCAAACAATCAGTCTCGCTTTCAGATGCGCTGGCTCTGTACGACTAAAAGGAGTAATAAGGAGTTGCAGTCAATACCCCTGAAGTCAGCAGCTCCCAGTCTGATTCCACACAGGGTGCAGACATGTTGACTAAGAAGTTGCTATTTCTCTGAGTCGGTCTTCTGGCTCTTAGCAACTAAGTGATTGTTTCCCACCATCTTTTGTTAAAGCAACACCAGAAAGCAACATTTTTTCCACAGCTGACAGTGCTACTCTCAGGCTTTGCAGCCACAGCATACTCCCAAGGCTATAAACAAGGGGTGGTATTAAAATGCTGGCAGGAAGTACCATGGAGATCAAGGGGAATGGGGTACCCTCCTCCTTAAATGAATACTGACAAGAAAATGTCTTCAGCTCTGAAATATTGCATTGGAAAATAGGAAACAATGGCTTCTGTCCCCTTGCAGCAAAGTTTGTGTATGTGTCCTCAGTGTAAGAGGATTAGATCTCTTTACTTGTTCACTTAAAGCCACTTGGCTATGCACCACAGTCAAGCTGGAGTGAACTCATACGTTCCACAGTAGAAGTAGGTTAGCATCCATCAAGGGACCGCATCATTACATTTAATATCCATACCCCAAACCTATCTATTATTCAGCTAAAGATTTCTGAGACAAAATACAGTTCCTAATTAGGCCTTCATTAATTAGAAAGTAGGTGTCAGGGACCTGAATGTGATTTTTCATTAAGGCTCCTGGTGAAAGGGCTGTCTTTAATGATCACTGCTATAGAAATGTGAAGATTGCACTTACATGCATGATGAGGCTTTTTTAAAATTAATTCATGGCATAAACTTTGCATTAAATTTTGAGCCATGAAGTTTTTAATCAGATCAAAGAAAAACAAAACCATTAATATAGCAATGTACTGACAGCCGGGCAAAAGCTTAGGTAAAAATCAGATATTTATACCTATAGGAATGGCAGTGCAGAGGCTTAGCGGTGACAGTTCTTGCCATGAAGGAACAGTATTGGAAATATTGTTATGCTACATCCGAATGTGCAAACACAACAGACTGTTCTCCTAGTCCTCCGTCACGTTCTCTATCTTACCGCAGCAATTTTTGTGCCTCATCAGCCAGTTCTGCAGACCCAGCTTTAATCTTGTCATCTATAGTAATCTAGTCACTTTTCCCCAGATACATCTCTCTCTCCAAGACCTTACAATTGGTAAATACCTCAAAGTCAAAATCTATGCCACTAAGTCTCCCCTCTTGGGCTGTGGGGAGGGGTTGTCGTTAAGACTCTGTTCTTGACTTAGAAATGGGTCCCAATTTCTGTTCCTGAACTGTGTTGGAAATGTTTATGCGTCAGGTCCCCATCTGTAACATGGAGATGATAACACTTCTAGCAGAGGGTGAATTTGTCAGGAGCTGTGAGGTGTTTGTATAATGACACTGAAGGTATTCCAAATTGCAGACTAATAAAAGACTCATGGGCTAGAAGAGGAGAGTGAAAGTCTGACTTTTTGCCTAGGGGCCAGGGCACCCTCCTTGGAGGTCGAGGATGTGGATTTGAATCCCCTTAGCCAGAGGAGGGAATTAAATCCAAGCCTTGCACTGGCTGGGTGAGAGCTCTACCCACCAAGCTCTTGGATGAAATAGGGCTCCATCACTATGGAATCAAAGGTGATATCCATCCTAGGTCTTTGAAAGAAAGGACTTACTCACTCAAGAGTACATCTGAAGGGAAGGGGTTTCTATATATAGATGGCTCACTAAACCATTGCCCAAGCCACTCACCTTTATCTGGATTTGGGAACTGGCACTAGGAATTAGGATCCAGGGACATCTACTGCCAGGACAGGGAGGAGGGCTGGAAATCCTGAGTGGAAGGATATACCCCTCCTTGATCTTGAATAAGGTGCCCATGCTGAGAAGAGTGGGATTTAAAATATATCCCTCATTGGAATTTTCCATTGGTTATCTTGGGAAATCTCCTTGCACAGAACTCGCTTTTGTGGTACTGAGATACTGAACTCTCCTCATGTGTAGGCACCCAACTTAGAGTGGTGGGCGCTGTCATGGGACCCAGGCGTCTAAGGGCATTGAAGATCTCAGACCCAGTGTATTGATTACATTCCCTGATATGGAATCAAATCATCTCCTCCTGGCTTCATCATTTCATCCCCACCTGACTCCCAAATACAGGGTCACACAAAGCAGCAGCCACTCAATATCCTTTGGGACTTTCCTCGGCAGTCACAAGATCAGGAAAGGGCAGCAATAGATTCCTATCTCCATGTTCTCCCTCATCAGTCCTCAAACTTATCTTTAGTCATCCCTTCCTCAGCAAAATCCTGGGGAGAGATGATTTTTTTCTGAACCTTCTGAAATCGCTTTTACAAAAAACAACGCCTTGGACCAGGATCTCTCAAGCTTTGCCATACTGGAACTGACCCCGTCTCTCCAGCAG
>NW_005842115.1:129098-158432 GCF_000455745.1 Alligator sinensis | reverse complement strand
AGGAATCTAGACCTTCTCCTGTCTAGTGAAATGGAAAGAGCAGGGCATTCACAACCTACTGAAACCCTTTTGCAGCCCCCACATAGAAATCTTCTATACAGGATAGCTTCCAGACTGGTTGCTACCCACTCCACGGTTCTTAAACTCTCTTTCTTCATGAAATTAAAGATCTTCTCAGGTCTCAGCCACCTTTCATTTCTCTTCATTTTTTCCTGAGCTCACTGCAGGGTTTAATACCATCTGTTCTGGCATCCCTATTAATTGATTGGCAGAGTTTGTGATAACTTTGAACAGCTTGCTCCCTGTTCTCACTCCACCCTCCAACTGCTCCGTGCTCACAACTGGCAATGGTTGTCATCAAAACTTTTGAGGTCAGAGCTAGACGGACTTTTTTCCTCTTGCATATCTTAGCCCCCTTGGTTTCCTCACTGAAATCAATCCTGTTTATCTTTCCTATGGAGATGATACCTAAATTTGTCCCTTTTACACTTTAAGTCCTCGTCTCATTTTTTCTACCTATACCTCAGTGATCACTACTTTCACCAAGCAGCTTAGTCCAACTAAATGAACCCAAGCTACTTTCACCAAGCAGTTTACTCCAACTAAATGAACCTATATTCTACCTACTGATCAGACAATACCCTCAATCTAAACAGAACAACCTCTCAATCCTTCAACGACCATCTTCTTTCAAGAATCTGAGTATTTGTTCTGATTCTGACCATTGTTTTGGCTTTCATATTCCTTAAGTCCATAAAATCCACTATCTTCAAAATGATGTCTATATTTCATACAAGATGGACCACTCTTTTGTAGCAAATACCTCCATTGTCTTACTCTTTCACATCACAATATATTCTATATCTATCTGTTTATCTAGGCATATTAGAAGAGATCATTTCAATTACACAGGTAAAGATCTAAGCAACTCCATTGATTATATTCTTCACCTTACTGGCATAATTAAGATCAGCGTTTGGCATTCTCTGTACAGGAAAATGAACATTTTGATTAAACAGCAATTGTAGTAATTTGTAGCCAGAAATAGCATAAAAATGTCAATGTTTGTGCTGGTACAAATGTTATACCTACTGATTTAGGTGCTTGCTATTTAAATCCTATCAAGTCCCCTCTCTGATAGCCCAAATTACCTCATCAAAGTCTGCAATAATTTCATTCAGCAAACGCAGACACTCTACTCCTTGGTTATTCATTTCAGTCTGAGAATAGAAGTCAGCAAATCCAGGGATGGAAGCAAACATCACGCCGACAGCATCATAGGACTGAGAGTACAATTCCTAAAGGAACAACAGAGGAAAACCATAAATTGTAGTGGAAATTTATACCATTAGGTGTGATGGCCGGGGATAAGAAATGAATTGTCTGCAGATAACCACCTATGCTTCTGTAATTTTATTTATGTAGAAGTGAGTTGAAGACATGGCTTTTCTTACATATCAGTGACTACATGGATTTTCAATGAGATCACCAACTGTCACCAATATTTTCAATTCTGTCTTGAAATGCAACATTTTGGCGTTTTTCTTAAAGCCCAAGCTCCTGGAATTATGTGACTGTAAAAAATTACTAATGAAAATATCTAGCTTTCCAGAAAACCTGACCCCTAAAGGCTCAAATGCCAATAAAAAGAATCCCACAGAAACAGCTCATGATTTTTAAGCCAATCTCATGATTTCTTTGAAATGATAATAGATGTGTAGATTTACTGATTATGAGGTCAAAGAGATCACTGTGAACATTTAGTCTAACCTTTTACATAAAATACAGACCAGGGGATATCTCTGAATTAATTCCTTTTTTGTACTAGAGAACTTCTTTAAAAAAACAATCTGATAAGGATTTAGAAATTGCTGGTGATAGGGAATTTGCCACAATTCTTGGTCATTGTGCAGGTTCTCCAGGGAGGATCCACGATGGGCAGGATCCTGTGGGAGGCCAGTCTGAGGGGGAAAAGAGTCCAGAACAAGAGTCAAGGTTTCTTTGTCTTTTAAAGAAACCTTACTGAGGTTGCAAAAATGAACCATTCCAGTGTGCAGGAAGACTAGCAAGTATGGCATACCAGCTTGGCTTAGCAGGGAACTCTTCAGTGAGTTAAAATACAAATAGGAAGCTTATAAAAAGTGGAAACTTGGACAAACAACTATGGAGGAGTAGAAGAGTATTGATCAAGCATGCAAGAATGAAATCCAGACACAAACTGGAGCTGAAGCACAATTGGAGTTGAAGTGAGCAAGGGATATGAAGGGTAACAAGAATGGTTTCTACAAGTACGTCAACAGCAAGAGGAAGATCAGGGAAAGTGTGGGTTCCTTACTGAATGGAGGAGGCAACCTAGTGACAGAGGATGTAGAAACGGATGAAGTACTACACAATGCCTTTTTCACCTCAGTCTTCACAGGCAAGGTCAGCTCCCAGACTACTGCACTGGGCAGCATAGTTTGGGGAGGAGGTGAGCAGCCAACAGTGATGAAAGAACAGGTTAAATACAATTTAGAAAAGTTGGATATGTACAAGTCCATGGGGCTGGATGCAATGAACCCAAGGGTGCTGAAGTAGTTGGGTGACGTGACTGCAGAGCCATCGGCCATTAACTTTGAAAACTGGTGGCAATTGGGATAGGTCCCAGATGACTGGAAAAGGGCAAATACAGTGCCCATCTTTAAAAAAGGGAAGAAGAAGGATCCAGGAAACTACAGGCAGGTCAGCCTCACCTCAATCCCTGGAAAAATCATGGAGCAGGTCCTCAAGGAATTCATTTCTAAGCACTTGGAGGAGAAGAAGGTGATCAGGAACAGTCAGCATGGATTCACCAAGGGCAAGTTATGCCTGACCAAGTAGATTGCTTTCTATGATGAAATGACTGGTTCTATGGATTTGGGGAGAGCAGTGCATGTGATATACCTTGACTTCAGCAAGGCTTTTGATATGATCTCCCATAACACTCTTGCAGGCAAGCTAAGGAAGTACAGTTGGATGAATGGACTATATGGTGGATAGAAAACTGGCCAGATAATCAGGCTGGAAGGGTAGTAATAAATGGCTTGATATCTAATTGGCAGCTGGTATCAAGTGAAGTGCCCTAGGGTCAGTCCTGAGGCTGTTGTTGTTCAGTGACCCAGAGTGCACCCTCAGCAAGTTTGCAGATAACACCAAGCTGGAGGGTAGGGCCAGGATTCAGTGTGACCTAGACAAATTGGAGGACTGGGCAAAAAGAAATCTCATGAGGTTCAACAAGGACAACTACAAAGTCCTACACTGAGGACAGAGCAATCCCATGCACCGGTACAAACTGGGATCAGCTGGTTAATAGGGCTGTGCGAGGCTTCAGACAGAGCTTTGGATACGGAGACACTTCAGATGTTTCAGGGTCTGAAGCAGCACTTCTGGGTCAAAGCGCTGGTCTCGTTCGGCTTCCCGAAGCGGTTCGGAGCCGCCTCGGAGATCCGGCCATAGGGTATAATGGGGAAACAATAAAATAGCTATAACTGTTGTTTTTTGTCCAATTTGGATGACATTTTCAGGATTGGTAGACTCTGCAGAGAGGATGAAGTTTGATAAGTTTCAAGCAGATTGGTGCAGGGGTTTGGGGGAGAACGGCACCCCAAATTCTTGAAGGCAAAACTCATGTCACGTCTAGGCGTTACAACATAGTGGGGTGAAAACTGCAGGGCTGGTAGCTCTTATTGAAGACACAAAGCCTGCCAAGTTTCAAAAAGATCAGTGCAGGGGTTGGGGGGGAGCTGCCCCGCAAGCTGATGACAGACAAAACTGGTGCCATGGGTGCTCATGGGACTGACTGTGTCCGTCCTGGGGCGGGAGGGGAGACACTGCTGCAGGCCTGGCTGCTCAGCTGCTGTGGTCCCAGTTACCAATCAATCACTCATGATTCACTCAGGAACCAGGGTCTCGGGGACCAGCTCAATACACAGGACCTAGCTACTACATAACGACTTAACCAGCAGCAATTAGCACCTACAAAACCAGGCTAAGGAGAGGAAAGACTTAATACAGGCAATCAACTACCCCAAGACTGACAGTCTTGGCATGAGTTTTGCCTGTCAGCAGCTAGGGGTGCAGGGCCCCACAACCCCCCTGCACCGATCTCCTCCACAGCTGGCAGGCGTCACAGCAGGGGCCACCATCCCTGCAGCTGTCACCCCGCTGTGCCTTAGCACATGCAGTGTCCCCCATGGCATGAGTTTTGCTTGTCTGCAGCTTGAGGTGCAGTTCCCCCAAACCCCTGCACTGATCTCCTTGAAACTTGGCAGGCTTTGTGGTCTCAGTAAGAGCTACCACCCCTGCAGTTTTCACCCCCCTATTTTGTAACACACAGCCATGACATGAGTTTGGCTTTCAAGAATTTGGGGTACATTTCTCCCAAACCCCTAAACTGATCTTCTTGAAACTTGTCAGGTTCCATGCTCTCAGCAGAGGCTACCATCTCTGCAAGTTTCATCCAAATCAGACAAAAAACAACAAAGTTATAGATATTTCATTGATTCCTCATTATACCCTATGGCCAGATCTCCGAGGTGGCTCCAGGCAGAAACCCGGTCTGGAGCTCCGGATTGGATCGCAGTTATCCGAAGCAGCCGGATCCAAACCTGGATCAGACTCGCACAGGCCTACTGGTTAAGCAGCAGTCCTCTAGAAAAGGACCTTGGGGTTACAGTGTTGAATGAGCCAAATGTAAAGCAACAGTGTGCCCTTGTTGAAAAAAGGCCAACAGTGTACTGGGCTGCATTAATAGGAGCGTTGCCAGCAGATCAAGAGAAGCAAGTCTTTCCTTCTATTCGCACTGGTGAGGCCACATCTGGAGTACTGTGTCCAGTTTTGGGACCCCCAATACAAAAAGGATATAGATAAATTGGAGAGAGTCCAGAGGAGGGCAACAAGAATAGTAAGGGGACTAGGGCATGTGACTTTTGAGGAGAGGCTGAGGGAAATGGGTTTATTTAGTCTGGAGAAGACTGGGAGGGGATTTTATAGCAGCCTTCAGCTACCTGAAGAGTGGTTCAAAAGAGGATGGAGCTGGACTGTTCTCAGTGGTGGGAGATGACAGAACAAGGAGCAATGGTCTCAAGTTGCAGCAAAGAAAATTTACGTTAGATATTAGGAAAAACTCTTTCAGGTGGAGGGTAGTAAACCACTGGGACAGGTTACCCAGAGAGGTTGTTGTGGCATCTCCATTCCTGGAGTTTTTAAAGACCTGGGTAGACAAAGTCTTGGCTGGGGTGATCTAGTTGGGGCTGGTCCTGCTTTGAGCAGAGGGTTGGACTAGATGACCTCCTGAGGTTTTTTCCAGCCCTCATTTTCTATGATTCTATGATTTGTTGCAACATTAAAAAATTTGCACTTTGCTTCTATTATGAATGTGTTTCATTTTGTGTTCCAGAAACTGGAACATGCTATATCTTTGTCTGATAGACTGATGACCTCATCTGTGAAATGGTGCTGTCTGACAGGAAAGAGGTCTGGAATCAAGATTCTTTATTTCTATTATTATTTATTCTACTGACTCAGTCTATGGCCTGAGCAAACCTCTTATACTGTCTGTTCAGCAGTTTACTCATCGATTAAAAAAACAAAACAAAACACAGGGCTAAGGATCTTAAAATCTTAGAGAGTATTAAATTCATTAATGTCTGTAATACACTAAGTCTCAGGAGCACAGCTGACTTTTCAACCCCCAACCTCTTCTGCGTTTCTGCAAAAACAAGTGAACCTACTGCAGAGGCCAGAACTTCCTGTTTTGCATATACAAGTTCACTTATTACTTAATTAGTTTCCTAATTATCAGTGTTGAGAGCATGTGAATGAATGAGCGTGCATACACATACACATGTATATTCTCTCCCTAAGTCCTGTATATAAAACCTAATCAGCTGAATCTTTGGCTGCTTGGTCTTTCTATTTTTGGCAGGCAGCATCAAGGCAGAAATAATAAATCCAAGAAAAAATGCTTACAGTACACGTTTGAGAATTCATTTTTTGAGAGCACGGGGAATTAACTTAATAGTCAGACATGAATTACAGGATTGACTGTACTGAAATCTGCCAGACGTTAATGCCAGCCAGCTCATTCATAAATCCTTCCCAAGTATAATCACTCCAGAAAATTGCCTTACAAAAGAAGCAGAGGTGGTGGCTGAGAATACAATTTCAAGTCTATTGAATACATCAGCACTGATCCATTGGGCAGTTACTCTCAATGCTTCCACTGAAAATTATTCTAGTATTGACTATGAGCGTGTGTATTTTATCTCAGTGATGGAGTAGGGTGGAGCCCATATTCTCCCAGAACCCATAGCATACAGGTGACAGGACACCATTGCCCTACAGTGGAGTTTAGATAATTCTTCAAATGCTTTATCTTTGTTTTCTCCATTGCATACATACACATGGGCACACACATTCTGCTGAACAACTTGTTTTTCCTAGCAGTTGAATTTTTGCAGTGTATGAAATTCTTCAACAGGCTGAAGCACCTTCCTGTGTAGTAGCACTTTCCTACCTATATTTTAAACACATATTTTTGAACAAAATGATTTCCTGTCATTTTCTATCTCTATTTCCAAAAAAGAGGAGTCAGAAACGCATTCCACTATGACATAAATAGCCTTCTTGTTGTTGGACTCTTGAATCTAGAAACTGGTTCTTGCAAGGCAGTTCAAAAACTGGCTAGATAGCCAAATCCTAATTTTGTTTGACTGTAGAACATACTCAGCTTGGCCCTTATTAATGCTATTTTGAACATTTAACTTATTCACGGTCACGCCACTTTCAGAAATACATGCTGGGATTTCTTTCGTCCCTTGTCTTTTGAGATCCACATCAAGAATCTGAGGCATCCATGACCAGTAGCTTTTATTACCTTCTTGTTGTGTTTGAAAGACTTGTCCAATGCAACTCCCTCTCTAATTAAACCTAATGTTTAATATATACTTATTAATTTAATTCATACTCGTTGTGATGCATTCTTGAATTAGGTGACCACATGCTGCTTGTTCTAAATGGGTCATGTTTTATTTATTGCACAAGATGGACAATTAAAAAGGGACCTGGGAGGTCTGAGTTCTGTTCCTAGCCGTACCACAGATTTCCTGTGTGATGCTGTTAGGTAACACTGTGACAATGCACATGAAGCAGAGGATTACGTTAAGGTTGCAAAGGTATTTAATTAATTCTAGTTTTTCCCATCTTTTGACTACTGAACTTTATAACATTAAGGTTATCTGCATGTTATAAGTGCCAAATATAAGCCATAACTCCATAATTCTAGCAACCACCCAAAGCACACCCCTCCGCCCCCCGCCTTTTTTTAACTGTTAGGAAAAAAATATATCACAAACAAAACTGATACGTACTTCATTATCTCGATCCTTCTCCAAGAAGTGACGGGCAACGTGACTTGGTAGAATATTTCGTAGCATATTTTCATTGTGCTCTCTTAACTCCTTCATTTCATTGATTTCTTCTTTTGCTTGAACACGCCACAGAAAGTCCAGCCTGGCTGTGTATTCGAGCTGTGGGTACCAAGAAAGGCAAACATTAAAACCTGACAAGAGAAGCCTTGACATCGTGTTGTCATCATGGAAGCCTGTCACTAGTATCTAAATTACTTCAATGCTGTAGACAATGGCACTTTGACTCCTAAATAATTTGCTTTCACTGTCAAAAAAAAAAAATCAGCATTTTGCTACATACTGCAAGAATCTCAAAGGAATCTAGGGCTTAATAATGCCTGTCATCTCACTATCTCGTATTCAGTGGCTGGAAAATGTCAGTAAGTTATTTTCCCTTGAAACACCTCTGCATTTGTTATAGGATGACATTATGGAGTCAGGCTTGAGATCAAGTAGCAGGCAAGGATGTTAGGCTAATATCATCTGCTTCTCACTCCTGAAATCAGAATATATGTTCTCTTCTTTATGACTGTTTTCAGATTAAATGAATTGCACACAAAAGCAAAGTGAAGGTGAATCAGGATACTCTAGAGAGAGAGGTAATTTACCTCTCAATAAGTGTCCTTCTCTCAGCAAAAGCAAGTTTAAAAGCTCAACATGCTTCAAGGAGGGCTTTCAAGTTTGTAATGATGGAAGTGAGATGCTTCTGCCAGGGCAAGCAGGCATTTCCTTTTGAAGTCTTACGTAGACTAGTGGGAGATTAACTTGTGCCTCTGTGGCTCACAGGGCATCGTGTTCTGCTTCCCAGGTCTGCAGAACTCAATTTCCTATTTCAATTGTATGAGCACTTAGGACTCCAGTCATGGGCCATGCCCTGGTTGTGTTAGGGGCGGTACAGACACAGAATAAGCAGCGTACAATGTACGTATTAGAAAAGAGGCAAGAGATGGATTCAGACAGGGGCAACTCAAGGAAACAATGCCAGTTGCCTCATTAGTGGAGATATCTGCACATAGGCTGCATCGGTTTTGTCAAGTTTTTATATACCTGTCACATTCAAGGAGACTTTTAATGAGGTATTGGAAGGAAGACGATGAAGTTGCTTAAATTATTTTAGGGCTTCAGGACAGGTGCCTGATTAAACTACGGGGGTATTGAAAATAATGGGGCTATACCTATATATGGATGCTCAAAAGGTAACACAAGAGAAGGAAAAGAACAATTTCTGATGTTTGGGATGATAAGACAACAAGCAGCAGCCCAACAACTGGAATGGGAACACATTCAATAAGCAAACACATTTTTTAACTGTGAGGACAGTCAAATGACTTGCCAGCAAACACAGCCAAGGTTTCACAACTAGAAATATTTGGGAGCAGAGAAGACAAGACACTTGGCAGGTGTGTTAAAGAATAAATTCTCCGTTGGTGCGGAAGGGAGAACGAGGTACGGAAACTGCATCTGCCTGGTGGTTCATCCAGTCTAGTATCATGTCAGCAGGAGCTGTGGCACATGGACCTTTACAGGATAACTTAACTCAGCAGGAGCCAACCTTTGGCAGGGATGCCACAGTTTAGCCCTGCGTCCTCTCCAAGTGCCATTCCAATCCCTTTCTGCTCCCCAACTTTTTGCTGCGCTTTCTGTTCCCTACTCCGTGCTCTCTGCCTGATCTTCTGCTCTGCTTTCTGTTTCCTGCCTTGTTCTCCCTGCCTGATTTCCAGCTCTCCCTTCTTCTTCGTGCCCTGCCTGCTGCTATGCTGTCTGTCCTTTCCCTTATCTGTTGCGTGCCACAAACAGTGGCTGCTCATGCCACTTGTGGCACTCATGCTTCAGATTAGCCATCCTTGACTTAGCCCCAGGGATGGGGGGGCTCTACTAACTCCCAAAAGCTAGAAATAGGCTTAACCTTCGAAACATAAAGCACAAAGACAGACTCTCCAAAACTTGTCTTTTATTTTTGCAGTAGTTTTTTTTTTAGGTTTTTTATGACTGGCTGTTGTTGTCCATGATACAAATGTCTAATCTCTTTTTGTACCTTGCTTCACTTTCAGTGTCTGTTGTAGCTTGTGTCAAGGAGTCTCATAAGCTAATTGGGCCCTGTTGGAAAAGGTATTTCTTTTCATTAGCTTTTCATCTGCCTTCTTTCAATCTCTTTGACTGACCCCTTGTCCCTGCATTATGAGACAGGTGAATACAAGATCCTGATTCAATTTTCCTGCCCTAGCAGGATGAAGAAAACTGTATCCTCTATGTGAAGATGGAAAAGGCATGAATACCTCAGATCACTGCGGGCAAGTTCTGAGCCATCGTTTGGTACTTTTATTTTATACAATAGAACGAAAACAAATTAAAAAAAGAGAACAAAACAAAAAAACCCACCATACAAAAATTTAGCCCTGGTGGAAAATAATTACCAATGCTGGGATCATTTTAAAATGGGACTCTGAATACAGCCCAGAAGCTCAGTAGCTAATCTTTACATGTAGGCCTGAAACCATGTTGAATCGTTTTTACACTTGACACTCAAATTCTTTTTTTATTTCTTTGTTTTCCTGGCAAACAACTTCTTCCAGTATTTTACCCCAGGGATGACCATATGTCACTTTTGGGGTTAAAGCAGGCTCTATGAACAGTTTACAAAGGGACATTTTTAATGAAAGATCCCTTATCAAAGCAACACAGATTTTTAAATTAACTAGAAATTCAGGTCATTTTCATCTGTGAGCAACTGGAATGGCCACACTGAGGTGTCAATAGAAAACACTAATTTCAAGAGCTGCATCACAGCCCATCTGGCTTTCTGGCCCTGCCATGCAATTCCTAGAATCAGGGTTATGTTGAATAGCAAGTAAAGAAAAGAGAATAGGTATACTTCAGGGAAAGCCCAGTAGCCCAAATGAACAGGAATATCACCCAGGAGATAAAACACCACACGCAGTGAAAGCATGGGGCACTAAAGCACATGGTTCAACTCAGAATATTTCAATTTGAATTTAGTTTTGTGAGGAGGCATTTAGGAATGACATCTCTTGAGCATACTCTTCCCCCAAAGGAAGCAGTCACATCATGGAGTTAAACACATGCTAAAGACAGGGCACTTGCAAAGTTTTTTCTCCCTTCTCACTGCACTCTTGGTCTCAGGCCTACAACTTTCCCTTGAGCAGTGGAAAGACTCAGTAGGGAGCACCCATTCCTAGAGGATTACCCTGCACTCTTACAACAGGGGGGCTGCTAACACTGCCCTGCATTTAAATTCCTCTCTCCTTTTCCCCTCAGTTTTCCATGCTCTCTGGCATCTGAGATGATCTCCGCTTTTTCCTTTGCTCACATCCTGTCTTTCTTTTGCTAACAATGTTCATCCCTGCAGTTAATTAAAGGCTATGCTCCAGGAACATGGATGTTTCAGAAGTGGGAGGATGGGAAATGCAGCTGTATTACTGGCCATTAGTCTGTATGTATGCATGTGCTCTTGTTAGTGTAGGTATGTCTACCCAGCAAATTCACAGGTTAGTTTATTCTGCTTCTTAATCATATTTTATATCCTTTGCCGAGTCTCTTGCTACGTTGACTGAGTATGATGGCATGCTACTGGTACACATGCTACAGTCATTACTACAATGCAGTCATACTACCCTGCAGTCATAAATCATTCAGGGTACAGTTTCCTTGCACCCTGACTAACAAAAGTCTTTTCTTATCAGTGTACTCTACAGCAACATGTACTGTGATAAAAGATAGGCATGCTCTTTCTCCACACTGCAGGGCATTTTAAATCACGAACACTTATTAGTACGGGATTTCCTTCCTATGTCTGTGTATGTATACAAATGTATCTAATATAGAGTTTACTACATGTACTCATGAAAAGCTATCTAGAGACACTGGGTCAAAGCCAGCCACTAGCAACAAAAAATGAATCTAGCCTACAATAGTAAAACCTTCCATGAACTAAAGAAACAGCAACAGTGACTGGCCTCAGCTTTATAAGGACTCCTCTTAGGCCTAATTAAGGTGGAGTAATAAGTGAACTTAGTTCAGCTGTAGGCTGTTTGGTATCTGCTTCTGGTTAATAAAAGCCTCAGTTTAGCAGCACAGGAAATGCATTAAATTTAACATTAGAGGATGCATTATTCGGGGAGTAAGTGCCTGGGAGCATTTCCTAGAGAAATACATTGACAGCATTATATTTTTGGTGAGGTTTAAAGGATTTTTTTACATTTATGTAATTTGAGACTTTTAATTTTTTTTGTGAACTAAGCACAGAATAGACATAGCTCTGGGCTTACCTGAAAGGCTAAAGTACCTTGTTTTGTATGTCATGGCTGGTGGGGAGAGGGCAGAGTATTTTTGCAAATGAAAACCAAACTTAATACTTTTAGAATATGATCTTCAAGTTATTTTTATGTTAAATTGAGTTGCTAGCATAGAAAATATCTGGTTTAGATGGATGTTGCACACTGCTAATGGAACTATTTGTAATCAGAGGTATAGCATGACAGATTCTCTAGACTGCTTGGCTACAATGCAGATGGATTTGAAAGAAAACACCAACTTCCTGTGACTGGACAGCTTCACTCGATTTAGAATTTTATCAAGATTTTAACATAAAATCCTGGATGCGCAAAATAAGGTTGTAGATTTAAATAAAACTTTGCCAGGCTGTATAAAGCATGGAAAAAAGATAACTGTCATGATATGGAAGGTCCTTTATCTTGTCTTAACTTTGACTAGTAAATCATCCTAGAAGAAGGCCAGTTTCACTACAGGAAGTATCTGCAGTATGTAGGGAGCTTGGTGATATACCATTGATGGTGTAACCAAGGAAAGTATTTCTCCCTGCAATAGAGACTTCTGTATTTTGTTTCTCTTGTGCACACAACCCCTATAAAATGCTTGTTCTAGAAGGTGCAAGTTAGAGCTCTGTTTGTGCCATGGTTGCACTGGACTGTGAATGCCTTGACTTGATTCTCCGTAGGGCTGGCCAGAATCATGGGCTACAGTGCTGCGTTGCTTCTTCCTGGAAGCAACTCTCTGGACTCAGATTAAAAGCAGCCAGAGTGGTGCTTTCCCCACCTGCAGAAAAGAATACACTGCAGCCTTTAAGAGCTGTGGCAAATTACACCTGCCCCCACCAGCCTGACCGAGGAGGCATTGCACTGAGACAAAACATCTAAGGGCTTGTTGGAGCTTAGGAGCACGGGTAAAAACAGTCTGCCAACTCATCCAGCAGTGCAGCCATGATGTGTCCAGTACACTCTTGCTCCAGGCAGTAAGTCCCAGAAATGAGGCCACTGTGGAGTGACCCTGGGTATGCACCCAGTGCCACTCTCAGACAAGTTTACTGGTATGTGCTCAGGGCCAATCTAAGATGGATGCTGTCCCAGGGGGATGAGAAGGGGGTGGGAGACCCCTCCCCCAGTGCGGGTTGTGGCAGAGACACACATTGCGATGCCGAGAAGAAAAGCCCTGAGAACAGGACAAATTTAACTGCAGCCACAGCTGGGCTGGATGAGCCCCAGAGGGATGGAGTGCCTGCGTGGTTCACCAGCCGCTTTTCTCTGCGGCTGGGACCAGTGCATACTGATGATGTCATTGGGGAACTCCGGCCAGCAGGGATAAAAGCCAGTGGTGGGAAGGCGGTGGGGGAGAGTGTAGTGGAGGGGCTGTGGGACTTCCCCACCAGGATGGACGGAGGCCCCGGACATGGCCAAGGAGCGGGGCCAAAGAGGGACCCAGCTGGAGGGTCCAAGGCCAGATTTAAAGGGCCACACCACCCTGGACAGTGAGGGAGTTGGCCAGGGGGAGGACACTGAGGGATGGTGAAACTGGTAGATGCAGGACACGTGAGTGAGGAGTGGGTAGAGGCCCCTTCATGAACTTTTGGTTCTTTAGTTAAACTTTAGTTACCCCTAAATCCTCCTCCAGGGTCAGAGGGGAGGCCATAGGGCAGGCGCTGAGAGTGAATGGGCTGGGACCACTCAGAAGAGCCCAACACCGAGAGGCTAGGCCCACCGGTAAGGCCATCACCCCATCCTGGGCAAACCTGGGCAATGGGAAAAAAGACTGTTGTGAGCCCTGAGGGCCAGAGAGGGAGGAGGAACCACATCAAGGCGGGACCGAACTGCCCATTGTTTGGTGGCACCAATAGGCTGGTGCATGGCTAGGGTGTAGGGGAGGTGGAGCCCCAGGAAAGCCCGCTAGAGATGATGCCCGGAGTGTTCCCCATGACAGAAGGAAACCCTAAACAGAACACCTCAGATGTGGCAGGCAAGTAGCGGGGTACCCCCATGGAGAATGTGACACTGTGCCATGACAAACAGAGCCACCCATGCAGCACACCCCTAGCACATGCTTTAGGGCCACAAGGGAGAGGCTCCACAGAAGTCAGGCAGGCACAGATGCATTGCCTCCTTTCCAGGACTGGCATAAGTACAGCAGGAGCCAAGGGTTGGAGGGTGCTCAGAACTGGCATGAGAAAAGAGGAAGCCAAGTGCTGGAGGGTGCTTTTTTTGGTGGCATTTCTTGAATCTTTATAGATAAGCCCTACCTTTTTCCCCTGAAGCCCTGTTCCTCCACACTGTCCCAGTGCAGCTCTAATGAAATCTACACCAAAAGTTAATCCTGCCTAGCTAGGACAGCTCTAGGGGCTCGATCTTCCAGTGTTTATTCACAAAAGAGAGCAGGTGACGTTAGTTGGATATTTTCTTTATGGGCCTGTGCTGTCCTGGGAAGTTACTCTTGTACAACCCTGAGAAGTTTGTACTTCATTAGAGATGGACGTATCCCTGGGAAGGCTTTCCAACACCTGGTTAAGGTTAGGTGTTTACAAGATCCACAAGTAGGGAGGGGTTCAGGTTCTGGTTATGAAATTCAAAGGCATCTCAGGTAGAAAGGCTGTACTAGGGGAAGAAGGGTTCCAGCATAGGAGATGGAGGACCTGTATTCAAGGTCCTGCCCTATCATGGACAATGTGACCATGGCCAAGTTACTTGGCATCTCTGCAGTGCTTCTTCCTTATCTGTAAGCTGTGGATCCCAGCACTTCCCTATCCCACAAGGCTGTTACACAGACAGTGAAACATTCATATACCATGTTAATGAGAGCCATATATGATCCTAAGATGGATAATTTCACATTTATTCTTTCTCATTTTATTAACAGCTTTGTAATGTGGTTCTTAAGAATCACAAAATCTATGCAGTGGGTCTTCCTTAATCAGCATTTGCTTATAGCTAATTAAATTATTAAAGGTCAGATGCTCAACTGGATAAAAAATATTTGCTCCAAATGGCAGCTGATATTTTGAAAGTAATTATTGCCATGTCGTGCAATTCCAAGTTGTAAAGTGAACAGTTAAAGTAAAGGTTACGCTTACTTGTTGGCCATGATAAAATACGGCTAACAGGAACATTGCCATCAGTAGCAAAGATGCCTCCTTTGTGCCCAGGAAGTCTGTGCTGGAAAAAAAATCAAAATATAATGATTATTGATCTGCCAATGTTTACTGTAATCACAGAGGGTTTTAAGTTAGTAACCATAGCCTTTCCAGAGCTGATTACAAACAAAATTGTGTCTGAAAATATAACTAATAATAATTAGCTCTACAGGGACAAGACTATAATTAAAATATTTATTTTCTGCAGACCTGCGCATGTAATGATTAAAGTGTGGCCTCTGATAATCACTCTGAAGTGATTGTCTCTCAGGTGGTTATCATAGTGGCAGTGAAAAGTCATGAGAGGAGCTGCCTTTACTGAGGCATATGTGCTTCATTCCCAAACCAAGCTTGAGAGCTGTGCCTCAGGATTATCTGCTCGATTTGAATTTACCTACAGAAGAAGCCTCTGAGATTGATGAGTATTGTCCTACAGTTGATAAGTTCAGGGACAAATTAACTGCATAACTCGCCTAAAGTATCAACAAGTCAGCTGCAAAGCGAAGAACAGCACCCAGGATTTGTGACTTTGCCTCTACTCTGTCACCTGAGTTGGTGATATGTTCAATGCCAAAAGGCCATTTGGTTAGATTATGCCCTATACCTTTATAGTCACTGTCTATGTGAAAAGGTTTTGCTTACACAGTTATCCGGGGGTTGTCTATTCTTCATTCCTTTAACTAAAAGTGGAGAAATACATTAACTTAGGAAGAAAACAGAATCCATTTACCATTTCTTATTCTCCTGAAGTTTCAACTCACCCAGTAAGGAATTGGAAATGATATCAGTGACTAGACTTGAAATCATGAATAACAAATGGTGAGATAAGAGTGAGATAGTTAAGTGATTAGTTTATGTACAGTCCAAATGGATATTTGTTCATCTATTATAAGTAAATTATCAAAAATGGAGTTATATTCATAAGGGAGATAAATGTGTTGAGTAACTAATTCATGAAGATGCTTCTACCACATCTTTCAACCTATCTGTTTGTTCATTCTATCTTATTTTTAAAGTGGCTAGAGAACAAATGTAGCTAGAGCTCTCTTCATATGCTACAGCCCTGTAAAACCACCAAAACCTTTTTCAGTGACAGCAGAATCTTTTTAACTTCATAAAAGATCACTGTATCGGGAAACTTCAATGCTTCCACTAAATGAATGAAAATCCATCCTTTTTGGTAATAATTCCTTCTGGTAAAATTATGGATTTTTTGCAGTGCTTTAAATAAATTTCATTTTTCTTATTCATACATATCTCCTCAAATGTGCCCTCTTAATGACTGCTGTTGTGCATCCATTACTATCTTATCACTATCATTCATGGTGAAGATCACCTCAAGATTGCAAGGAAAACTAGTTTTTACTGGAGGTCCTCGGTTTTAAGTCCTAAAACTAAGCCTTTTTTTTTTTTTTGTATACATCAGCTGAGCTACATTAGTAATAGTATTTGAATATTCCTCTTCACTAGGCTACATATGAACAAAGACAACGAAGACATATTAAAAAAATAATAGATGCTCCAAACTTCTCATTATTACTGATGGTAATACAAGCTGACTATTAGTATTATTAATGTGGTACCTAGAAGCTTTATTCAAGAACCCCATTGTGGTTGGTAATGTAAAAACACAGAACACAAGGATGGCTCTTGCTCCAAAGACCTGACAATCTACGTATAAGACAGGACACAGCCGGCAGTCAGAGGCAGATGGGGGAACATAAAGGAAGCATGAGAGCGTTGGTCAGCACAAGGCACTGCTCTCGACACAGCAGCTGCCCAACTTGTCAAGTTCTCCGTAACCGTTGGCAAGAAGAATTTTAATGAGAGCTTTGAAGGAGGATAATGAGGTAGCTTCAAAGGTGCTTATGGGACTTCCTCCCAAGCATGAGCAGTGCTGTAGAAAGGATAAAGGTGCTTGTTGGAAAATCTAAAATGCAGATGATGAAAGCTGTTCTCCTGAGCTGACCAGAGGCAACTTTCTGATAGTGACTGAGAGATGACAGAAGGCATGGTTGGGAAGCAAAGACAGGTAATTTATATTTGATCTGATAGAGGAAGAGGAAATAGTGAAGGGATAAGTAAAAAGTAGTAACATGGTCAGAATGACAAGCGGGAAAAATGATCTTTGCAGAACCATGCTGGACGCTACGAACAGGGCAGGATGACATTAGTCAGGACTGAGAGAGAGAGCTGTTGCAGTAACCCAGATGTATGATGAGAGCTTGGACAAGAGTTGCAGCTGGTTATATCTTAGAAACATTATGTAGAAAGAACTGGCAACATTTAGGGATATCCTAAATGAGAGGACCCGAAGAGAGGACTGAATCCAAGATGACAGACAGCTTCCAGATGGCCAAGCAGGACGGTAATGTTGTCCATAGTGTTCAAAGAAGAAGGTGGGGGAGATCTTGGGAGAAAGTTTAGGAATTCTAGTTTAGCCAAGTAGAGCTTGAGCTGATAGACAGACATCCACCAGGGGATAGCAGAGAAGCAAACCTTTTGGGGAGCGGTAGAGCTGAACAATGGCTATAGGCCAAACAGGAAAGTGAGGACATAAGGATCATCAACATACTGGTTCAAGTGAGAAGTGGGTGGGAAACAATTTTCCTGCCTGGTGGAAAATTTCAGGAGTTCAAAAACTTTCCTGTTCCACATCAGGATGAAACAAAGGCTTTTTGGGAGAGAGACAACCTACATTACCTAACTGCACAATAGCTATGGCAACAGCCTCCAAGGCCTAGGGGCAAGATTGCTTTGACTGATTCATACCAGGGACCTGAATCTCAGATTGCCCCCATCCAATTAGAGACCAACTCCAGCATCATCAATAACATGGATGTGAGAGACTGAAGTTCAAGTCCACGGGATAAATTAAGCAGAACATGGATTTGAATGTGGATTTCCAGAATCCCAACAGAACGCCCTCATGATTGTTCATTAGTTATTATGAGGTGGGCTTCTATTTGCCCTCACTTTTTTTTCATGGAAATTGTTAACAGGTCTTGGTTTCATCCCAATGTGGAATGAGAGACTTTTTTATTTCTTGAGAAGCTTCACAGGGTGGGAAAAAACATTTTCTATCATGTTCTAATAGCAAAACATTTAAACGTGATCCTATTTTGTCGGAGCTCCTTGCTGCTCATGGTTAATTTACTTAGTGACAGTTAAATTTCCTTTATGCCTTGTGTCATTATCTTCTGCCCTCTGCTAGGCATGCTCTATATGTCATATCATTAAACATTATGGATATAAATAGCTTTTGAAACAAAGTGCATCCTGAACCATTTCATATCTAGACAAGGCAGTACCTCATTGCTGCAGGAAGCATCTCATTAACTAGAAACATTAGATGTGGATGCAGGGCAGGCTTATTATGGATCTCCTAAATGGAAAAATAAAGATGTAGCTGTTCTGATGTGTGAATTCTTTCTACTTCCAATCTCTAATGAGCAACATTGTGTTTGATTAGTATTCTGTGCAACTTTGGCCATAGGCATGGCTTGCAGAACACACATATGCTCAGACATATGGGTGGCTGAATTTTTTCCACTGATTCAAGGTCAAGTAGCTTAGTTTGGCCCTTATGGCAGGGGGGAGTGGGGTGGGGGATGCTCTCAAGGTACTTTGCAGTTGGTGTAGTAGTTTTAATGCTTCTATCTCCATGCTCTATAAGGGCTCCAAACTGGTGGATCTTCAGGTTTTTGGATGCCTTTTCCTTTATCCCTTTGTGACCTGGCACAGTGATTACTTCAAATCACTACATTCCATTATCTCTAAATTAAATATTACATACCACAGCTTCTAAGGTGTAATCATGGTTGCAGCTTCAGTGCTAGTAGGTAAAATCCTGGCCCCATTGAGTAAATAGCTAAACTCCCAACAACTGTCTAAGGACCAGAATTTCAGTCAATATCTGTGGCTCTCTTGGGGATAGAAGAGAGTGCTGGGTATCTTACTGGAAAAAATTGTTTGATTGTTCCAGGGCTCCTGCTTCCCAAAAGAAGCATAACTTTTTCATTACGAGTGCACTGAATTCACATATAAATAGCCACTCCCTGAGCATCACTGAATGGTAGAGGATTGTCTACCAAGAATGAGAATTTATTCTTAGTCAACTCTAGAGGGGCCCAGGTTTCATTTTCTTAATTTTTTTTCCAAACCTTTTGATTTCTGGAGAGAAATTATTATTTTGTTAAATTCAGTTTAATACAGATGTGCTTTTTTCTACAAAGCTTTTTGTAATGTCATCCATATCCCATGTACCCCCTGCTCTTAACACGTGATCTTCTATATCAACATTTCTTTCTCCTTCCCTTCCCCATATCATCGCTGTCTTTCTGGTGACTTTCACCCCACTACAGCTCCCATCAGCTGTACTTCTCCTCTTATCCTCTCCAACATGATTTCCCCATATCACCCACTATCACAGATCTAGGTACCACATTCATAGCTCTCTCCCACTTTGGGCCCTCCACTTCCTTCATCTACCATACCAAGCTCTGTCACTTTCTCTGTTCATGTCATCATTCCCATTACACCTAACCTCACACCATCCCACGCCTATCTTCTTTTGCTATCTCTGGGCTATTAGTTCCATATCTAGAAATAAAAACCCAGTCATTCACTGGGCATGTCTACATGTTCATTAATGTACTTTGCTACTGAAGATTAAGTGTAATGCCTCTAATATGACGTACTACATCAAGGAGCGTTCAGCTACCCTAATGCGCAGTAGTGAAAGTGAACACCTTTAAAGTGACACTTAATGTACAGTTGACCAATTCTACTGTACACTACCATATTAGCACTGTTTTTGATGTGACATTTTAATGTGCAGTAGAACAGGCTACTGCCCACTGTCTCTTCATATTGTTCTCCTACCAGCTCCTGGTTCTTGGAGAGCTGGAACACTTCTCTTCATGTTGCGTCTGCAGCACTGCCTTCTCCTCATCTAGTATTACACTCTTAGGCCCTCTGCCTTCTCCCACTTTCTCTCCTTTCCAAGCAGCACTGGAAGGAGAACAATTCCTCTTTGTTCTCTACCTCCATGCTTACTGTCTACTCAAATCTCCCCATTAGCCTTCCTCCCATCTCAGCTGCTACCTCTCTCTCTGTTTCCACACACAGTCTCCAACACCCATCTCAGAACCATCAACTGGATTAGTCAAGAATTTTAGTTGACCCATTTTTTGTGGGAAATAGCAGCTCTCATTAAGATATAAGCTTTGGGCAGGACTAGACTAGTATATACACAAAACATTCCTGGGAACAGTTTCTCATCTTCACAATAGACTTTCTGGTCAAAAGTGGAGAAAGAGACTCACCCTGCCATGAACCATTGCTGTGACACCCCCTCCTGACTAAATTAATATTTAATTATTAATGTAAAGTGAACTCGTGCCAGCAGGAGGGATTGAGAAAGAGCCATCACAGAAATGCCAACAGCTTTGTGTTCTATCTTCCTCCACAAAAAGCCCATTTTGGGGCACAGTACTGCTCAATAGGAGAAATGGTGGAAAAACCTAGCCCATAAAAATAACTAGAAAGTAGACATGTTTTTCCAATTGTAATTGTTCGTACTTACTCTCCATTGTGATTAAAGTTGTCATATCGCAGGAAGAGGGAGGCATAAATGGTCTCAGTCAGCAGAGCGTAGATTGCAATCATGATGAGAAGAACTGCCAGCTTCAGGACAGAGTTGAGACGAAGGAACACTGCACAGGTCACCATTGCCAGGACACCAGTGAAGACAAAATACTGAAAGATGGGCATTAATGGTCAGCTTCAGTAGTCAGTGAAACTTTACTGTAATCAGAATTTCCAAAGTGCCCACTAATTGTGCTCTTAACTTTACAAAACCCAGTTCTATGCTTCCTACTTGGGACCTAAAAACTAGCACCCACACACGAAGTATACTTCTAATAATATAGGCCTAAGCATTTAAGGTGGTGCTATTTTTTCACAAGTAGTATCTAGGTCCGTAAATAGGTTTCTGCAGATCTTTGGCCATGGAATTGACAGCGGGACCTGCCTACCAGTGCACGCTTAATGTCTTATTTAAACAAACAAGAAAAACATTTCTAACACCACTTAGCTGCCCAGTGAGCCCAGTTTTAATAACTATGGGTGTAGTCTGCCTGGGTCTCCTGAAGCCTCAAAAATGTATTTGCCACTTATTGTCCACTTGTGGAGGGCAGTCCCCCTTGATTAAAGACATTGCACTTAATGGGCATATCTACATGAGACTTTTACTGCGTAGTTAACTAATTAACTCTGCAGTAAAGTGTCACTGTTTACATGTGCGGTGTTGGGACAGAGTCAATGAATTAACTCCACCATAGGATAGTACTGCTAAACACAAGTACTATCCTATGGTGGAGTTATTTACTCCACTGCAATGCATGTGTAGCTGCTGATGGGGCATGAGGGTGCTTCAGTGTTGGGGCTGCCTGCTGGCTAGCCCCAACACTGTAGCACCCTTGTGCACCAGCCAGCCCCTCCACAGCACATTGAGCTAGGTTGGAGCAGCCCTGGGCTGGCAGGCTGACCCTTGGGAAGCTCTGCCAGTCCGGGCTGCTCCACCCCGGCTCAAGGTACTGCAGTCCCTGGCACATGTGCAAATGCAGCACCTGTGAGCAATAATAAATTCCTGTGCAAACTGCACTGCAGTTGATTTAGCTGCATTAACTGCACATGTAGACATGCCCAATGAGAAGCGGAGGCTTCCCTTCTTATTAAATGCTTGCTCTCCTGTAAAGAAGAAACTGAGGCCAAGAAGGAAAAGGACTAGGTTTAGGCCCCTGAGAGATGTTACATTTAAGATGTGATTAGCTCATTAATCATGTCTTAAGTAGTGACCTTGCCACATATTCAATCAATTAATGGCATGATAAAATGAGGAATGAGCCACAAAGTTATGACATATATTTTGTGTAACAGTGTTGTGGTGAGTTTCTTATCACATCTTTAATTGAACGTGGCCCAGTTTCTGGAGCACATGGGAGCCTGTCAAGACTCCTTATGCTCCAGAGGCTGGGAGACCCTCATCTGATTGGGGCTCCAGTGGTGGGAGCCAAGCCTGTTATTTGCCAGTCTATGGTGAATCCAGGATCAAGCTACCCCTGGACTGGCAATGTGGTGCAATGGCACCTGATGCAGGATTTTATAATCATGCCTCCTGCTATGTATATCTGGCATGACAGGAAGCATGATTGTTAGGATCCTGAATCAGAACTTATTGCACCTCTACTGTAACATCTGTCGGGAGGGAAATGGGATGAGCGAGGCCAGGGAAGCCAGGTGGGCAGGAGTGGGGGAGGAACCCCTGCTCTCCTTAGGGCAGGGGTCTGAACCACCCTGCCCCACAGTCCACCCCCCTACCTGGGGAAGTCCTGCCATAGCGGCTGCTCTCGGGTCCCAACTCAGCTGGGCTGCAAATAGGTGAGCACATGAGTGAGCAGCCCACACTCACAGCAGCGCTGTCCCCCGGCCCTGCCCAGCCCTGCCCCGCAACACCCCAGCTGATCTCCATCCCAGGCAAGAGCAGCAATGCCCCACTGCTTGGGAGGAGGTGGGCTGGGCAGTGTGGGTGGGGGGGTGCCAATCTAGCACTTTTGTTTGAATTTTCACTAGCCAGTTGGGATGCTGGGACAGCCTACAAAATCCAGGCCTGTCCTGGCCAAAATGGGATGTACGGTCACCCTATTTACAAACATAATTATGATTCCCTTAATTACCATCAGAAATTTTTAATACCCCTAGACAAATAAAGCACACTGGATCACACTGTCCAGTCCATGGGACTAGTTTAAGCCATCAAAATGCCATGAAAGCAGCCAGAGATGATCAACCACCAGATGATGACAAAAATGTAATCGCAGTTCTCTGCTACTTCTTTGGCCAGCTACTCCAGACCCTTGGCCTAATTAGGTGGGGGTGTTCTGTGCTCCATCTAGGTAGGATAGGGAAGGAAAAATGTAGTGCACTTAGTTGTCCACTGGCAAATGATTCCTCAAGACGAAAATCAAGTCTGCCCCTGTGCAATGTGGATTTGCATCCTGGTCTGTGGCCTTAGGATCAAATAGCCAGCAACCTGTTGCATCTACATTGTCTGAGTGAGAATCAAACCCTTTAGGGTTTGATAACATGCAGCTCTATTTTATTGATCCCTTATCATTTGATACCGGAAGCCTTATTCATGTCTCATTTTCTAAAATCATCAACTTCTCATTTTTTCCTAATGATTAGTCATTTGTCAAGAATCATCTGTGTGCTGGTGATGGACAGAGGAAAACATTCTCCTGGCCTCAAGCTGCTTACGCTTGAAACAGTAATGCCAACATCTGCCACAAATACCACGGCGTAAAGAAACAATCATAATAGATCATTAGTAACAATATGCAGCGGTTGCAGAATTTTTTAGCGTACTTTTTCTTTTGCCATCTTTTTCACCTTCTGTTGTCCGGTAATTTATGCTTGTCTAGAAATTAGCTGCATATCAGTGGCAACATCATGACATTGCCGAGTACCTTTGTTTTTATCTACAGATGACCAACCCATTTAGTACCGCTGATTTGTTTACTCCCGATGGAAGGACAGAGTCCATCTGCTTCAAAGGTGCAGATGGGAAGAAAACCGCAGTGGTGGATTTGCTGCACTTCTTTTTTTGGCGTGGAGGAATTTGGCTGCAACCAATTTCCATTTGATATTATATTGTATTAAAATGGGCACTCATCAAGAATTTCTAGGTGCGTTTATAATTAAGAAAAACCACAATTACAAATCAAACGGCATAATTGACAGATGTCCGCTCAAACAGGACTCCAC
Source organism: Alligator sinensis (assembly GCF_000455745.1). Lineage (NCBI taxonomy): Eukaryota > Metazoa > Chordata > Crocodylia > Alligatoridae > Alligator > Alligator sinensis. The sequence continues at coordinate 134,741 of NW_005842115.1, read as the reverse complement.
AGCCAATAAAAGCAATTCACACTGCACTGCCAAAGATTTCCGTCTAGCCAGGCATTTAAATAGCCCTTTCCTTTTATTTGATTTTGGTAGGACATAAAATGTGACTAAGTATTAGTTAAATGAAGATTTTTGTGGGCAGACTGGTCTTGCAGTTGCCCTGATTCCTGTGGAGGAAGAACACTTTGTTGGCTTTCACTACAACTAAGGACTTCAAAACCTAATTGTGTCACAACCACCCCGTCTAATAAAGGCTATCTGCATATGCAGCTAATTGTTAGGATAATCTAGAAGGAGGAGCTCTCAGAAGTCACGGTACCAACTGGAGAGGGTAAAAAGTGGTTATAATACTCTAAGGTCGGCATGTTTGTTTTCTTTCTAACTTACCATTGCCAGAATTTCAGTGAACAGAAAGACCCAGATCTACGATGTATTTGGGCACCTAACTCCAATTCCTTTGAACTAGAGGTAAGTAAGGGAAGACCTTTGTGGATCTGGAACTAAGGGCACTTTTACATGTGCCCTGGGGGTGGAAGGCAGTGCAAAGCAGCTCTGAGAGCACTATAATTGAAGTACCACAGCCTCTCGTGTATCAGTGTCCCCATGCTTAAAAATGGTGACGGGGATGCTTGAACTACAGTTCGTTGAATGTGCTTTAGTTCAAGTGCCCCCACTGTCATTTTTAAGCTGGGGGATGCTGATACATGAGACGCAGGAGGCTGGTGGAGTGCAGTAATTGCCATACTCCAGCAGACTCGACTAATCAAGTCTGCTACGATGTGTACTCGTGTACAGGTACCCCAAGATTTTAAAACATTTACAAGCAAGTTATGAAATACCTCGGGATAGGAGCAGATGTCTGTAAAAGATGCAGAGGAATTGAACGTCTGGTTCTTAAAGGGTACTGGCTTGTCAGAATCACACCATAGCTGCAGGTGGGGGGAAAAAAAGGGAAAACAAAATTAGGGCCATTGCAGTAACCTGGTGTCCAATAACTAACCAGCTTGATGGGCCTGAGGTATGGAATTCTTTTTTATCCAACTAGTAACCTTTCTAAAAGTCCTAATAGGAAAGCCAAGGATTGAATGGGGGAAAAGATGGCCAGAAAATCTGCATATACTTTTCCATTGGTAGGTTAAGAGCAAACACATACTAGAAGACCAAGTTCACTTGCAGATATGTTTTTTTTTTCTTCCCATATAAAAGTCATGCATGTGTTTTGAGGGCATATACACTAAGATTGAGAGTGCAGTTCCTCTAAATATGGGCTCATTTCCCATAGCTTCATTAGGAATTTGGTTTGTGAATTTGAAGGCCAAATCTGACTCTATGATTTTAGGTGTGACATTCAGGATGAAAGTAAATGAAGGTGTTCTACAGGTGCATATTTCATAATATCAGGATAGATTTATCTGATACCCTTGAAAATATTCTTAGAAATGGGGTTAATAGACATATATTTATTAACTTAAGTCTAAACAAAATGAAGGGGAATTTTAGCAGAGGAATTTCACGCTGGAGATTAGGAAGGACTTTCTGTCTATGAGGGTGGTCAAGCATTGGAATGGGCTATTTAGAAAAATTGTGGAATCTCCATCCTTGAAAGGTTTCAGAAGCGGACACTTCGCTGGGATGGTTTAATCAGGGATGGTCCTGCCTTGACTGGGGGGCTGGGTTAGATGACCTTGTGCAGGCCCTTCCAGCCCTACTTTCCTATCATCTGAATATAGAATGAAAACATTCTCTAATGATCTCAGATCTTGAAAATTAAGTGAGGAGTTTCTTGTCCCGTATATTAATCCAATCTGGATATTTATGACAAGTCATTTCACCAGACTCAATACTTATAGATTTGATTCTCTGCTGTTCCATCAAACAGTTAGTTTGTTTAATGAGGTGCAGTTTTTTCTAATTACATTCTAATTAGGGTTGAATTTGCAATTGCTTATTTGTTCTTTTAATAACTGTCTTGTCTCAGCAATATAGTACTATTCTCTAGGTTATTTGTATGATTCTCAGTGACAATTGAGAGTTAATGACCTTTGCATATGAACTCTGCTTAGAATGCCTCTAGCTGCAATACAGAGTCTTTAAAACTGTTTTAGATATCATGTTAAACACCCTTTAAACTCAGAGGTTGTATCCTTATGCTCAGCTAAGGGTGGCTGAACCAGTTTGAAGAACCATTAGACCTGCTTGGCCTTCTGATGACCATATGAACCAATATGTAAACATTTCTGGAAGTTGAAATACTAGTCATATGTGATCAGTATGGTGATTAAAATAGTGCCATGTTCATGATAGGACTCGAAACATTGTGGATGAAATCTTAGCCCCGTTGAAATCAATGTGCATTTTGTTATTTTTGCTAATAGTAATAATCAGTGGTTACGTTTTTTTCTGCCACTGACCTTCCTACTACTAGAAGCAGGGTACCACACTGAAATGGAACAAATTCATTTTTCTATCAGAGGAAAACTAAAAGCATGCTGATAACCCAAGCTCAGTCACAGTATGATGACAACAGCAAGCTCAATGCAATTAAACACCTATTAGCACAAGGGTGGGCAATTATGTCAGGCAGAGGGCCCCTTGCAGCCCTCGATGGCTTGTCAAAGCTCAGTATGACAGGCAGCCAGGGCAAGATAAATATTAATTTTCTAAATTTTGTAGGTGCCCCGCAGGCCAGATAGATTGGCCTGGTGGGCCGCATTGGCCCACGAGCCGCATTTTGCCCACCCCTGTATTAGCAGAAACCTCGTTATGCAAACGCTTGATTAGCCTCTAGGTTGGACTTCAATGCACAAGACTTTTTTTGTTTTGTTTTGTTCTTTTTCCTTCCATTTGATAATATTTCCTTATCTGAAGGGCTGGTGGAAAATACTAGATTGGGAAAAGTATTGAATGGTGGGGCATTTATCATTATTGGGGTTTTGGGGGGGCGGGGGGTTGGGATTTTTTTTGTTTTTTTGGAAAGTGCCTTCAAGCCCTTAGACTATAAAACTTAAGAAGTGCCATAATGGATCAGACCAGTGGTCCAGCTAGCCCAGTAGCCTGTCTTTAACAGTGGCAGAAGTGGATGCTTTAGAGGGAGAGTATATGTACAGGGCATGTTTGGTGTAATTCATCTTCTGCAATACTCTCCCTGGCATCCACCATCACTGGTTTAGATATGCTATAGGATGCACCCTTGACTGTTCTGTTTAATAGCATTGAATGGATCTATTGCCAATGAATTTGTCTAGTCCCATTTAGAGCCTGGCTATGCTAGCCGCCTCTACAACCTCTTTTGGTATTGAGTTCCACAAGTTAACTTTGCACTGCATAAAAATTACTTTCTCTTGTTAGCTTTAAACCTGTCTCCTGCTAAGTTCAGTGGGCACCCCCTAGTTCCCTATTCATTTTGTTCGTGCCCCTTATGACTTTATAGACCTCTATTCAACCTCTCCCTGCAGGTGGAACGGTCCTAGGCTTTCTAATCTCTCCTGGTTTGCCAGCTGCTCCATATCTCTTGATCATTTTAGCTATCCTTCTTTGTATCTTTCCCAAGTCTACTACCTCCTTTTTGAGATGCAGAGACCAGAACTGCACAGAATATTCAACATGTGGATGCGCAATGGATTTGTATAGTGGTGTGATGATATTTTCCATTTTGTTTTCAGTTCCCTTCCTAATGATGCCAAACATTTTATTAGCTTTTTTGATCGCCACTGCATAATAAGTGGATGTTTTTAAAAACACTGTCTACATGATTCCAGGGTCTTTCTCCTGAGTTATAACTCAGAACCCAGCATTGTGTATGTAGGTCTAAAAGGTGCTATAAATATGTGCCTTTCTGGTAATATCAGAGAGAGAAACATATGTACCTTTTATCTGTGAACATTTATCTGGATAATAAATCTCAAGAAACCACACCGTTACATTAGAAGACCACAGAGCAAGGGCATATTGAGCAGAGACTATCAGAAAGGATTTAAAAAAAGATAAATTAACCACTTTAGAAAATCATATTTGAAATAACATATCAAACTTTATGATGCTCTAAAGCACTGTCTCTTATTTTAAATCAGCTGGCTCAAAAATGCATTAGTTAACAGGAAGAATTCAAGCTCAATAATTCATAAATTATCTTTTTCCGGTACAAATATATAAAATTCCCTCATTGCCTCTGATACTTACAATATTTATGATGGCTCCTAGAAAATTAATCATAATGGATGCAAAAATGACAACATTCCTGGCCAAGTAGGTCTCATTAATCCAGCAGCAAATTTTCCGGAGCACGAGGGGTAAACATTTATAATCCTCTGCAGTGGTGATAAGCACAAGGGCAGAGTGCAGCATAATCAGAATAGAAAACTGAATGACCATTGGCATCATCCTGCAAGGAAACACAAAACAAATCAACGTGGCAATAAAAATATACTAGACCAGTATTAGTTAACTGTACCAAACCTTACAATAACTGAATTTGAGAGAAAATAAAAGAAGGGGAAAGGAATGCAAATGCGATCTCAGTAATGTTAACTCCAAGAAATATGACAGTGAAGACAAAGGATTATTTATATCCCACATAGCTGTCTATTGCTTTGCCCATTTTATTACCCCCTTTCTTGCTAGACAACTCCAGTCAAGTCTATAAAAATGACTACGGATGCCACACAGGGTGGTTTAATGGTGGAAAAATTCCCTTCTCCAGAACTCAGCACTTCCCCTTTAAGAGGCTTTGAAAGCTACTGGACCCATACTTAGGATTCTGACTTTTTTTTGCATACAAGCTATTAGTCACTCTTCAAGACTGGTTAGCAATAGCCAGGTTCAGACAATGCTATTATAAATATAGAGCTATGTCAAGGTATCACAAAAATCTAGTCCCTGGAGTCAGATTTTAAGCAGAAGGGACCATTACGAATGTCTAATCTGATTCCTTTCATAATACAGGCCACTGTACTTACAGAATTATCAGACTTACCATGTTCTGCTTATGAATTCTTAACATTGTGCCCAGAATCACAGTAGTTTAGCAAAAATCAAAATAACTAGTCCCTTGTTTCCTTAGAAGCCCTTCAAAATATAGAGTATGGGGAGTTGTGCCATGTGACCCTTACAGAGGAATTAATAGAGTGAGGGTTAAGTAAAAAGTGCCTTTTGGCATATTCTTGATTTCTTTTTTCTAATCTGATCTTTAATCAAGTCCTACTGGTATATACAACATCCTGCCATCTGTGATGCAGCACATAGCATTTGAGCCCCTTGCATAAATGCCTACCATTCCTTCCAGTTGTTTCCTTAAATTGAAACCTGTGAGTTAAGCTGTTATTATTTTTAGCAGCGTAGGAGTACACCAGAGGGGTTTGAAGGTTTATGTATAGACCAGGTGTAAGTAGTAGACTGTGGGTGTGTCTACACATCGTCGTGCAGGGATGTATAGATGCACCCTGTGTTCCCTATGCCAATCCTAACTGCTGAGAAGCTGGAGGTATGGCTTCAAAACTCATCTGGGCGAGAGGCCTAGAACCTGAGTCTACTTTTGCAAAGCTAAATATCTTAACCACTAGGTTACTGGGCTATAAAGTGCCCCCATTTTCCATTTTACTTCCTGGAGATAAGTGTGCAGGGCTACTTAATTTTTCCACAGGGGGAAAG
>NW_005842115.1:79739-129067 GCF_000455745.1 Alligator sinensis | reverse complement strand
GAAAGAGTCTTAAACTTGTGTGCAAATGAAAAAAAGTTGCCGTTATGTGGATACGCATGTGACACTTAGATACCCGTTTTCAATTTCACTTTGTGTATTTTCACATGAGAGAGCACAATAGCTATTCCATATACTTAAGCTGGGTCTACATAAATCTTTTGTTTTGGCTTTATATAGTAAAAGCCGTGTTATCCGGCACCTCACAAGCCGGCATACTCTATTAACCGGCGTGCTGGCTTGTAAGGTAAAAGCGAAACTGTAAGTGTCCGCCGTGGCACTAATGGGTTCGCCAAGTCTCCACGGCCTGGGGCAAAGCAGCCTGTGCTGCCGAGCCCCCACGATAACAGTTCCTTTTTCCCTTTCTCTTTGGCCCCCCTCCCTGCCCCTCGCAGCGGGAGGGGTGGTGGTACATCAGATGCGGCAGGAGAGGCGGTGGCCTCTCAGGTCACCGGCATATTTGGTTATCTGGCACATTCCCCATGGGTGCTGGATAACAAAGCTTTTGCTGTATATGGATCACTGTGGAGACTGCAAGTGTAAATCCAAACAGAAGCATTTAACAGATTTATTGATAGTTTAATCTGCAGAGGCAAGTCAGTAGAAGATCAGTAGGAGCAAATTATATACCATGGTCCCCTAGGACAGAGGGACTAAAACCAGGAGATTTGGAGGAGAGAAGCAAAAATAACAAAAAACAAACTAAAAACATTTCCAGGTTGTTCATGATCCATCTTCAGAGGCCTTCAACCAGTGGCTACCTCCTACACCCACATATACTTCCATAGGCACTACACTGCCTGCCTTTCTCTTCCAAGACGGATGACTAAGGCTCCTTTGGAGCTGACCAATTCCATTCTTATATAAGCCAAAAACTGTCATCTGGACCAAAACCCAGCATGCCTCTTTGGTGTTGTCTACAGACTCTGTAGAGACCCACCCTGATCCAGCTTGCAGAGAAGTCATTGGCCATCTTCCAAGGGCAACTGCATCAAGACCAAAGAGACTAGACTTCAGGAAACAAAGCCTGGGTGTCTTATCACATATTTCAAAGCACCAACTGCTGAACTGCCTAGCAACTAGTATCTTCATCATTTTTTAAATAGATGCAATTGTTTAAAAAGCAGCAGACTGTGTGAGATGGAGAAACATGCTACAACTCAAATAACCAAGCACAACAGCCAGAAATAAAAGTTGCATAACAGATTGCTCTGGGATGATAAACAGGCTTACATGAGCATATAGAGAGAAACTGAATCAATTCCAAGGCTTTTCAGGAAGAGATGAAGAACTACAAGGTTTGCAATGAAATGTAATGGCTTCATAGAAGGTAATTACATCGGGGGGGGGCATTGCTCTGTGCCGCTTAAATAATCTCCCATCGTGACATTTCAGAGGATAAAACTGCTGTAGATATGCTAAAATTCAAAAGAAAATTAAGAAGACTACACATGGATAAAAATATCCTCCTTTTTTCTTCCTTGTGGACATGTGTAAACTGAGATAAAATTCAGAAACTTCTGTATACACTAGATGTGATGATGGCCACTGACTTCGCTTCTCTAGCATGACAGCACGCAGCATATCTCTGAGTGATACTAAAGATGGTGGCTAAGGTATTTCTCAGGAGTACTGACTTGCCTCTCAGATCATTTAAATAATATTTCCTGTCCTTTGTGTTTCCAATTATTCACTGGAGCCCCAGCTCAGTAAAACACTGAAGCATGCCTTTAACTTTAAGCATATGCATAATCCCGTTCCTATTCGACAAACTAGTGATGCATTCGGCAATGTTCCACTGAAATCAAAGGCATGTAAACGTGCTTAAATTCTTTTATGAAATGGGAGCTAGTAAGTTTAAAGCTCTAAATCTGTTTTCTCATCTAAATGTTTACCACCCTCCATACTTAAAGATACTCATTTGTTACTTTGAGGCAACTGGTATCATTATCTTCATGCTTTAGGAATAGGATTTTGTTTTCAAAACAATGTATATGGGCTTTACAATCAGGAAAAACTGCAGGTCAAAATATGCCTTTATTATTCTTGACAGTAACCTTTCAACTTCTAGATGAAGAAATCTTCCATGAAGCAGAATAATATGAAAGAAGAAAAAGGAAAGGGAAAAAGCTGCAGGGCAGATGGGTGTGACGTTTCTTCATTCCTAATTCTTATGGTTTGCCTTGTGAAAATTAGTGGAGAGGAATCCATATAAAGGGAGTGCGTGTCAGATTTTGCTGCTGTTTTGAAGTGATTGATTTAGCAGCAAAAATGTTCAATGGAAAACAGATCCCATAGACAAGCTCCATAAATCCTACCATACACAAGCAACCAGAAGAAAAACAAGCAGTCTAGACAGGGAAGATTAATATACTGGAAGGAGCAGGACTTTAAAATAAAATAAACTCACTTCATAATATCATTGGCAGCAACACAGCAAATGAGAAGTGCTAAAAGACGAAATATTAGAAATGGGAAACTCTGAGAGTCACAGCCAAGGGCAAGCATGAAGTAAAATCGGGCACCAAGACTCAGTGTTTAGACCAGTTCCTGAACACAATGCTGTTTAATTTGTGATTAGAAGAATATACTTCAGGGCTGTCCAACTGGTGGCCCATGGGACACATGTGGCCCCTGGACTCCTGTTAAGCCACCACTCCCCCTATTGCTCTAGCTCCAACAGCAGCCATAGCCTCCAGGCTTTCCATCCCTCCTTCATGATGGGGAGAGTTCAGGGTGAGCCAAGGGCCATGCACATGATGCAGCAGGGGGAAGATGCCCATGTAGGCACGTGTGCAGTCGTGGGATGCCTGTGTGAAGCACAATGTAGCAGTGGAAGGGCATGCATGTAGGATCACTGAAGCAGTGGAGGAGGTGCAGGCATATGCTGCAGCAGGTGGGGCATCCTTGCAGCATGTGGCCCCTGCTGCCATGGACTGTGTCCCTTAGCTGCTTAGAAGTTGAAGAGCCCTGTATTATGTTTAAAGATGTGTTTAGCAAGTGGACATCAGGTAAATCTGATAGGGGTTGAGGGCATACTGTAATCCTACAGTAGGTATGCATAGGGTGACTATATGGGATAATGTGAACTTCAGGACAGTGCGCCCCCCCCACTCTCCACAGGCTGCAGGGAGTCAAAGGCCCATTAATGACACACTGTTCTTTTCTTCACATGTGTTAAAAATCACCTGTGAAGTAACAATTAGTGTTAATGGGGTTTCCTATTTCACAGCTCCTGCTGCTCTGCCTCCATGCTCATCTTACTGTTCACCAGCTGGCCGGGACCGGCCTCCAAAATCTGGGACTGTCCTGTACAATCTGAGACATATGGTCACCCTAGCTATATGCGTGTGATTTAAAAAAAAAAAAAAATTAAAAAGAAGAGCCAGGCTCATTTTATCAGAGAGCTAGGTTTTGTGAGAATTGAGAGAAATTCCAGTATAGACTTTTGCAACATGCTCATCCTCGTCATATAAGGGCAGGCCTTGGAGAAAGCGTTTAATGGATTTTTAAAAATATATGATTGATAAATGGATTGAAAACCACATGTCTAAAGCTTCTGGGATTTTTATTAAAAGCTTCAGTCCAGCTTAGAAAGAAATGCATTGTCAAAAACAAGGAGCGTTCAGCTCTGCTGCCTCCCTTACCTCACAATCCTTCACCTGGAAAGAGCCAATAGACAGATTTGGAGGGATTGGATACAATGATGAGTGTTGTGATTGAAGAAATGGACATTTTATGAAAGAAAGCAGTAGCAGGGGATAGGAAAGCATATAGGATCATAGAAGTGTGCGTACAACACATTCAGCTACATTTGGACTTGGGATCTATAGGTTTACACGTATCCAAAGCTTGGGTCTGTACCATGTCCCTTTGTTGTCTTGTTAGTAACCACTGGATTGTAATTAAACACTTCCTTACAAGGGAATGGCACTCCATGATTGCAAATATAGAAAATTGGTTGTCATTTGAACATTGGACCTCTATCCCTCTCATGGTCTTTTTTAAGTGGAGGGCACCCTTACTATGCTGAAGATTTAGAAGACCTTAAGGATTACATTTTCAAAGGTACTAAACAAGATTTGTGCACCAGACTCCCATAAAGTTTTTCTAGCATTTTCTCTGGCACAGGCAAATGGTGTGTGTGGGCATGAACAAAAGAAAAGGGTGCCTGGGCCTGCTGGTAGAGTTAATTTGTTTGCTTTTTTTGTGAGGTAATATTCTTTCCATAGATTTACCTTATCTGTAGGAAGTCTCATCTACTATCACTCTGCCTGAAAAAGTGACAGCCGCCTACCATCCACATGGCCCCTGAGAGTTCAGTCAAAAATAAAAAGAACTGGATGGGGGACAAGTGAATATGACAAGTCTGACTATCTTCTTAAATAAGAGAATAGCTGAGGTCCCTGGCCATTCAAATTGTTTAGTAATAGTCGAGTGTCTAGTTGTCGCCTTTGACTCTGTATGTGCAAGAATTTTGTTGATTTGAAATGATCAAAATGAACTTTTGCTGATCTTTCTCAGATTGACTTTTGTTCCCATTTACGGAAAGCAAGACCTTTAACATACAGTAGTACACTGGAAGCCAAGTTGCTCAATACTTACATAAGCCATGAATCCAACTGTCATCGATGAAGCTAAAGACATTATAGCTGCTTTTCCCAAACAATATCCGTCTATCTGGTGCTGAGAGTCAGACAGAACTGACAAGCCCAGAATCAGCTATTTCATACGCTTTTTTAGCCTAATCCTGATGCTGTTAATTTAACAAACCTGCTTCTGAAATGGCCTGTGTCCTACCTGAGTTTCTCCATCATCATCATCATCACCATCATAATGTATTGAATCCTTGTATGGTCACTATAGTTTCAAAGTTACTCCACGGGGGCCTAGTTTATTTATGTTAATAGCAGTTTGAGAGTTAGGTGCCTTGGAGACTAGGCAAAGCCTGTTTTGTAGTGATTCTCACCCTAAAGGCAAAATGAGCCGTGTCACTTTTGGAAATGAAAAGCCAAGGTTTTGTCTATGCTAGTGGATAGATACTTTGCTATGATTCTATGGTTTTATGTTCACCTGGGTCATGAGAAAGAGAAGAAACATAGTTGTCAGAACAAAATATAGTTTAGAAAATGCTGTGTTAAATTGCAAGAGACAGTGGACAAAAATGACAGTCTGATGTTTTTGCTTGTGCTTCATGAACTCCCTGCATGTAATATAATCAAAGGGTCTGCTCCTTTATCATTCTCAACTCTTACTGACACCAGTGGGAACTATAAGTGGTCAACACCTGATGAGCCCCATAAAAACTTATCCAGAGGTGGACAAGATCTACTGGGGCCTCACACAAACATTCAGTTTCTCCTGGGAAAGTCGCTGTTCTTTTCCAAGAAAACCATGAGTGTACAGATGTTCAGGTTGATCTCCCAGGATAAAAATGGCTGCTCTAGGTGAAAAGTAACTTAGGAACAACAAGGGTTAAATCACACTTGGGAGAGTTTCTCCTGGGAGAGGGAATGTCTGCACCTGCTGTGGGTCATCTTCTCACTGTTCCAGATGTTCTCTATGGGGTAGTCATTTCTACATATCACATATGAAGTGCACTTACTAAGACAAATGCATGTAGTGTGATATAGCTCATAAATATAAAAATAAGATTACTTTTTAACCAGTTATTAAGCTATTAATAACCATGAACTAATTCTGCTCTCTAAGACTAAGCATTTTTTACGTTATCTGTAGAAACCTGAGGCCACACTGAGTACTGTTTTGAGTACAACTTCCACTCATTTAAATTGGCAGTTCTGTTTACAACTCACAAAAAAGATACTGCCAGCAGGTATGGAGGGTTTCACCTTTCTACTTGCCTCTCATGAAGAGAAGATTAGTGTGGAGCAGAAGATAATATAACACAGAAGTATATGACAAGGAAAAATTTGCATATGTATTTCCAAACATTTATTGGAAACTCTAAATAGCCTTTGATATTCTAGAAATATAAATCTTTTAAGAATTGTAATAAGATGTCTTTGTATTTACCTTGCAGAAGGAAGTAAACTTTGGATTGCGGTGATAAATACAAGAACAATAAATGCACACACCAAGTTTGACTTGAACACTTCATCTCTCATTTGAGAATACTGGAATAAAAAAAAAAGAAATTAATTAACTTTTGGTTCATGCAGCAATTTTTTTCAACGAGTGATGAGGATTCTAGGAAATTAGCAACAGGACGTGGTAAATTAATCAGCTTGTTGACAATTTATTGTTTAAAAAAAGAAAGGAAAACACCAAGTCAGGAATAAACTAATAAACTCTTCTCATCAAGGGAACAAACCTGAACATTTCACTTTTGAATACAAAGTGTCTTTGATTAGTTGCCTTTTTGTCTAAATTCTTTTCATTGAAAAACAGTGATGAGTATAACAGATGATCGGCTACAGAGACCACAGATTCCAATAGGGAAAGGCCAAGCAACAGAGTTCAGATCTAGATCTCAAGCATTCCCCAGTTTGGTAATGTCCGGGAGACTGTCTCTATCAAAAAGAAATTGGAGACAAATGCTGAAGTCAACTGGGGCTGAACACATGCATTATGTTACATATGTGCATAATTGCTTGTGGCATAAAGGCCATTGCACTTCCACGTATAAGTAATATCTGTCTTTCTTCTGAAGTAAGCAAAGAGACCTATGGGTGATGTATGATTATTTTGTTTGTGGTTTGAGGGTTTGCATTTTATGGTGAGATTGCAGATGACTGCATAGAAGCTACACTGATTTACACCAGCTAAGAATCTCACTCATGACGTGTAACATAGTTCAGCTTTCACTGCTCACCTGACCCTTTGCGTCTATTAAAAGATATCACTACAAGCTTTGATCAATTGTCAGATTTTTTGTTTGTAATCATAGTCCTAATACTGCAAACCATCAGCTTTGGATATGCTGACAGACCTCCCCCCCCACACCCCAAGCCTGCTCCCCAGCTACTGTATAGCACTACTGCCAGTTTAGGTAACTGGGTCGGTTAATATGAGAGGATTGGTTAACCTAGAAGAGATGTGATCCAAGCCACCAGCTAGTATAAACCAGGACATCTCCATTAACTTCAGTGGAGCTATGCTGATTTACTCCAGATAGAGTTGGCTCTTCTACACATTTTAAAGAAATTGGCAGTGTCCATCTATACTGTAGTATTGCTATGAATTTTTTAGTATGATGCATAAATAGATGCTTACTCTAACATTTTCTCTCCATTTTTTAGGAAATTGTCCCTCTTTAGTTTACCAGTGAATAGGGACCTACTGAATTTATGGCAGCAGTGGAGTGCACTGCAGCTCCTTCAGTCTTGCAGGTTCCCCCATGCGCCCCTCTGCTGCTGATTGCTGGAGGGGCTTCACTTGCAGCTTGCTTTTGATTGGTGGGGACGTGAAAACTGTGGTTTTTAATATGGTGTTGTTTTTGCCTCCTGCTGCTAATTGGCTAAGGGCCTCAGAGGCCCCACTGCTTGCTGACGACTGGTGAGGAAGCAAAAATGGTGCCGTGTTTAAAACTATGGCTTTTGCTTCCCTGATGATCAGGAGGGGAGAGGCATGCAGGGGAACATACAAGATTAAAGGACCTGCTGCGCACCCCACTTCCGCCATGAATTCGGTAGGTCTCCCTACCAATGAATTATATATCCACAGGTCCAGCGAGCCATACTGAAAACATGGGCATGACTGGGACAAAGAGCAATACCAAGACACAACCACCACAGAGGTCCATCAGTAGTGCTCTGCTGCGCAGCTCAGCCCTCTGCTGCTGGGCCTCCTTTTGAAGGAGGAGGGCACTGGGGTTTACACCATGCTGGCAGCATCTACATGAGATGCTGACTCTGCAGTCATTATTGCACAGGTTATATAAGTACTAAATGACTAGGCAGTAGCATTACTGACTGCGCAATGGCTTGTTACTACTGTGCAGTAGCATCGTGTCATGCTTTCTGCCAGGTGACGCCAACTGCACAGTCAGCATCTTGTGTAGACATGGCCGCTCTCTCCCTGGATCCTGCTTCATCGCATCTATCAACATCTGGTCAAATCCAGAACTCTTGCTCTGTTAGCTTTTGGCATGGAGAAAGTTTTTCTCTTTCCCCTATTCCTTTCCATTGCATCTTCCTCCCCCACAAATAACTCCCGTGTACACTCCTTGCTGCAGCAACGTGACATTGATATGAGTTTTGACAGATTCACTTCTGCACACAAGGCCATTAATTTTACTTTCCTGCGCTCGACATGTTTGCTTGCATTGGCAGAAAGACAGCACAGCCTTGGCTTGCTTTGTAGAAACAGGTTATTATTTCCCTAACGTGCTTACCAGGAATAGCTACCTATCTAGTTCTGGAAAAGGGATGTCAATTTTTTAAGCCTAGAGTATGCTACCCGAGTCATTAAGGGACAGATTCAGGGGCAGGGATTTTAGGACCCAGTTCATATTTAGGTGCCTAAACTCACCATGGTTAAACACCTAAATAAGAGTTAAGTTCCTCTGAGCTGTTAGCTGCATTGACACCATCATGGTACTGAAGAAAACTGGTACAATCAATTCAGATCATCTGCTCTTTGTAAAACATAAAATTCTTCTCCTCTGAAATATTAAACCATGCTTTTGTTATAGAAATATATTAAAGACTCGGTACCATAAGCTATTACTGAAGTCTGTGAGGGTTTTACCTCCTCAGGAGTATGGGATTGAGCCAGTGACTTTCACAAAATACCAAGGAAAACCAATGTGCCTTCCATTGACAAGAATTGCTTATGGAAACTATAGCAAATTAATTTACTGCAGCACAAGTTCAGCATTTCCTGCTGTGTTTAAAATGATGTAGAAAGGATAAAGGCCTATGTGACACAACCAGTAACTGTCTCAACAAGAATTTGCTGTTAATGGTTCCAGAGCAGCACTGAAGTGATAAACTTAGCACTTCTCTAGCAATTTCCATATTTAAAGTGCTTCAAAGTTGTTAAGGGATAGATTAAGCCTTGAGTCCTATTTTTCCACTATGGGGAGATATGTACTTAGGCTGTTCCAGGAGGAGCAGGGTATGTCTAGACAGCAGGCACAGTACTTGTTACAGCACAGTGCGGAGATATCTGGCCCAGCTTTACAGAGGTGAGCTCAGGTACGGGTACCAGCAACACTGAGATCAGCACAGGATCATTTGCTCTGCTCCGTGGGTGGGTTTTACAGCCCATACTGATTCCTTGCTGCTGGGGCTAGACTGCTACTGATATCCAAGCTAGCTAGTTCAAAGCTAGCTCTGGTATAGCTACACTGCACTGCTGTGACTGAAGTTGAGATATACCCTCAGAGATACATGGTGCTTCCTCTGGCTCATATCTTGCATTGGGAGTGGTAGGGGAGTAATTTACTATCACACCTTTTCAGGGTTCAGTGCAGACCCATGCTGCCTCAGTTGCTCTGCTCATTCCCCACCCCTCTCCATCCACTGTGGCTGCTTAAAATTAGGGCCCATAACTGGCCTTAATTTAATACTACTGGGTGCATCTACATGGGCTGTTTACTGTGGAGGTGATTAATTAGCTCTGCCATAAACATCCCAGCATCTATACATGAGGCCCTATTAGGGTGCAGGAAACTAATACACTCTGCAGCAGGCTAGGACTTGTAAATACAAATCCTACCCTGCTGTGGAGTATTTTTGTGCGCAGCAGTGTATGTGCGAATACTGACCCAGCTAGCTGGGGCATGAAGGTGCTTCCATGCTGGGGCTACCTGCTGGCTAGCCCTGCACTGAAACACCTTCATGCCCCAGCCAACCCCTCCATGTGGTTGGATCAGCCCTGGGCTGGCAGGCAAACCCCCGGCCCGCCGCCAGCCGGGACTGCTCCAACTGGGTTCCACGTGCTGCGCATGAATAAACACTGGAGCTGATTGCTGCAGAGTTAATTGCTCCTGGACGCACGTTCAAATGGCACACCCAGGAGCATAAAGCTCCAGATCAATAAGCTCTGGAGTTTATTCGTGTGCACTAATTGTACGTGTAGATGTTCCCACTGGTAATCATGATGATTATCATCATTAACCCTTAGAGGCTACAGTGAAAGACCAGGGCTTTGTTGTTTTAAGTGCTATATGAGCATCAGAAGACAATCCCAGCCCTAAATAATTCACAGCTTTTCGAGGTATTTTTAAAGTTACAGCAATTGAGATGTATGTATTGCATGGGAACACTTTAATATTGAAATGGAAACAACCTCCCCATAGCTACTTCCTCCTAGAGTCTCTGTGATGGAATGGAGTTCTTGGTAGGAGCGGGTCATGTGATGAGAGGCATGTCACTGAGGCTTAGACTTCCTTTAAGGACATTCCTATATCTAGACTTTCCTGAGCAGAATCCTTCCTATAGTGAAAAATTCCCTGCTATGGTAAAAAAGTCCCTGCCTCTCCTGATTTCCTCCGTATGCAAAACTCATGGTATTGGGGAACCTTCATGTGAAAAATCTGAGGTTCAGAAAACCTCCATACTGCTGAAAGGCAATTTATGGGGAATCATCTAAAGCAAGAAGCAATCTCCTTTATGAGATAATAAAAATCCCTATTATGAGAAAATAATGTAAACATTTCCCATATTTTGATGCTACAAATTCAACAGCTCTTTACTTGTATTTCCTTTGCTTTGGCTATTTGCCTACATCCTGTGTGTGAAAATATCTCCTAGCAAAACTGGAAGGTATATTTGGAGAAATACTCCACAAAATGTCTCACTTGGAATCTTGCACAAGCCTCTCCAAAAAAACCCCAAAAAAGACTCTGGGTGGAGTTCACTGTGCTATTTATTTTTTTCTCCCTGTGGCGAGATCACATTTTGTGGCATAATTCTGATTGTCATCTGCTGTGGCATTTGTCTTCCTAGAATATCCCAAAAGGACAACAGCAGAATGAAAGTCTGTTATTGAAATTTGTCACCAAGCTGCATCATGCTAAGTCAAACGAGGGTGATGGTCTAGTCCCTCCCTGGTCATCTAAGTGTCCATATTTGGCCATCTACATGGTGTTTTTGGTCATCTAAGTACCAAAAAATGCCACTTCCCCATGCAGGCTGGCATTCCATTCCTGGGGTCTCTGCTAGATGCATTCCTCCCTCTTTTGCCCCATAGCTCAGTAGCTGAGGCAATCATCTGAGTAGCTGGAGGTCCTTGGATCTAGGCCCCCTCATTCATTGGGGTTGTGAACTTTGGGACCATGACTTTCCAACATAGCACTCCAACCCACAATACCAGTGAGCTATTATCCAGGCCCTTCTTTGGTGTTCCTTTAGAAACTGAGCCACTAACACAGTCTGCCGAAAACATTGATGGAAGGCACAGAGGGATTTGTTTCACTGGCATCAGGGCCCCCAACTTGAACCCAGGTCCCCTTCCCTTCCAGGCTATCCACCTTGCGGAGTCACACACTCTCTGGCTTGCTCCCTTCATAGTTTCATAGTTGGTAGGGTCGGCAGGGACCTGAGCAGATCATAGGGTAGGAGTGAGCACCACTTCCCTTGGAAGTTGGTTCCAGATCCCAGCCGCCCTGTGAAGTAGTGCCTCCTGATGTCTAGCCTGAATCTATTCTCCGTCAACTTATGGCCATTATTCCTTGTTACTCCCAGTAGTGCTTGGGGGAACAGGGACTCTCCCATTGCCTGCTGGTTTCCCTTGGCCAGTTTATAGATGGCCACCAGGTCCCCTCTCAGCTTTCTCTTGGGTAGGCTGAACAGGTTCAGGTCCCGTAGCCTCTCCTCGTAGGGCCTGCCTTGCTGCCCTCTGACCATGTGAGTGGCCCTCCTCTGGACCCTCTCCATGTTGTCCACATCCCTCCTGAAGTGCAGCACCCAGAACTGGACACAGTACTCCAACTGTGGCCTGACCAATGTCATATAGAGGGGGAGGATCACCTCCTTGGCCCTGCTTGTGATGCATCTGTGGATGCATGACAAAGTGCGGTTAGCCTTCCTGACTGCGTCCCCACGTTGGTGGCCCATGTTCACCTTGGAGTCTATAATGACTCCAAGATCCTTTTCTGCCTCTGCACTGATGAGAAGGGAGTTCCCCAGCCTGTAGGTATGCTGCTGGTTCTTTCTCCCTAGGTGCAGCACCCTGCACTTGTCAGTATTCCTCCTGGCCACCTCCCTCTTGCAGCTGCCTAGAGGATCAGCTTCCAAATAAGCACTAGAGAAGGAATGGGTAATAGTTGACCTGTGGTATTGTGATTAGCATGCTGTGCTGGGAAATCAGAGAGACTCAAGATCACATTTTCTTTGGATGAGGAGGTCGAAGAACTTAGGACCTCCAGCTTCCCAGGGGAGTGCCTGCACTACTGCAGGGAAAAGACAGAAGTGCACTCTCTCTCTTTCTCTCATTTTATTGTTAGTGCATGTGTCCACTGTGGGCATGTACATAGTTGTCCATGCATGCCGGGCTATATTCCCACAAACAAAATTCCAACCTGTTCAGAAGTAGCATTTTTGGCACTTACACAACCATATAGGCATCCAAATCTGGACATTCAGGTGACCATGAAAGCGTAAAGAATGTGACCCAAGCATGTAGCTTAAACTATACAGGTTGGTTCCTGAAACTGCCTCCTCCTATGTGGTGTTCTTTTTAAAAATCAAAAAGTCCCTTAATTCCTGCATTCCTGAATGCAGCGATTTCATACCAGAAGGAAAAACGTCTCAGCCCCTGCATGGTGGACTATCACAAATGCATTTAAGGTCCACTCTATACACTTAGTATATAGCCTTATTGTCTAGGCCAGGGGCAGGCAATTATTTTGGGCAGAGGGCTGCTTACTGAGTTTAGGTAAGCCATCGAGGGCTGCATGACAGGCAGCCCAGGGCAGATTAATATTAATTTTCTAAATTTTTTAGGAGCCCCACCGCCCAGATAGAATGGCCTGGCGGGCCGCATCCGGCCCCCGGGCCGCATTTTGCCCACCGCTGGTCTAGGCAGTAAAAGTGAGCTTGTTAATTGATTTGAAATATAATCCACCGACTCTCTGTTCAGTTTGAATAAGACTAGCAAATATAATGCTTTATTGTCACCAGTGGTGTCCATATGTACGGTAATATATATATTTAATATATATACTGAGTAGGGAGAGATATGGTGAAATCCAAAAGGGAATGGTCCGGGGGAAAAAGTTGGTGCTGCATGAAAAGCATGAGGCTGACTGTGAGAGCGCAAGGTGTCACAACAGAGAAATTAGAAGCCCATCGGAAATATTTCATTTCAGAGCCACTGCTGCCTTGTGACAGGCACTGCACTGAACTGAAGGTGACAGCAATAAACTGAATCAATCAGGAATTGGGAACTGCAGTGCGAGGAGGGAAGGCCAATAAAACTCTGCTGGTTTATTTATTTCTAAGCACTGCAGAGAGCAATGAGGGGAGCTGATGTAGGAGGTCATGACAGAGAGCAGAGGAGTGTTAATGACTGGGGGGGAAGTGTGATCCCAGACTGAAAGGTTAGTGGCTGTGGTGGTGATGACAGCAGAGAGAAAAGTTGGTATGAAATAGCTTTGTCAGTCTCAGATGTTAATCCTAGATAAAAATGGGAGTGGACAGAGGATACAGTTAAATCATGGTATATAGACTGTAATATAGAAAATAATTAGGGACCATTGCTAACAATACCAATGGTCCTAACTGTTATACAGGCCAAACGTGGGGAGAGGAAGGGAGTTCTACATTTTATTTAAGACATTTCCACTGTTTTAGGAATCAAATGTGCATAATGCTTCAGGTTTCATTAACATACCAACTTACACGAACGCTTGCATCGTCATAATTAGGAGCAGTATTTCAGTGAGTCGATTAGTACATGCAGTGCTTTACACACATGGAAGAAAAGGGGATCTGAGACTCTGAAAAACATTGCTGTGGAGCTTGCAATGCTTAGCGTTCATCCTAGCCCTGGTCTAGATGAAGTCATATACTTGTCTAATTATTAGTTATGATCTGACCAGATCAGATAGCACCAGATGTGAAATCTGACTTCTGCCTAATCCTTGAAAAGCTGGTTCATCAGGTTGAAAAATGTAGTTCACTTTATTAATAACAATTCCTTTGCTTCTGCTTATTCAGTGCCTACTGGTTCCAACTAAGACTGAAAATGCTGAAATAGGAGGGCTATCATTAAGGAATTATCTTTTACTGATGGTTACAACATTACCTGGTATTTGAGATCTACAGGGCACAACAGGTGTCATAACTGTTAACAGATGTTGGCTTTATAACAGACACCTTACTATCAGTCAGATGCAATTTAATATTTAAAAACTGACCTATGAAATGCGAGGGAGCAGGGTTTTCTCCCCTTGCTTGAACTGCATTTAAATTAGATCCCAAATGTTCCATCTATGCTTTGCCTGCCATTGCTAAGAAAAGAGTCAGACAGAACTGGAAGACATGTTTTTGACTATAAAACAGGGCCTAATTCTGGAAAACCCTCATTTAATTTTGTCCTTTTTCATGTTAGGATATAAAAGAGGGCTGGAACCAACAGCTCCATGGTTTTAATACTCATATAGGATGTAGTCGACCTTGCTATCTCCTCTTCAGCCCATATCTATTTTCCAGGAGAGTGCCCCTCACCACTAGGCTATTTTGGTTGGGGACCTTTCCACCTTTCCCATTGAAGTTGCATCACTGTGCAGAAAAGAATCAGAGATGTAGCGGGCAGTGTGAGCACAACTCTGTGGCCTCATGGTTAGGACGCTCACCAGGAAAGGGTGGGGAGCAGAATGTGTTTCAAGCCTTATTTCCAGATTTTTATATAATGAATTTGATTAAATGCCTTAACAGTCAATAAAGAATGGATCACAATTTCTGACCCTTTGTCCTCAAGTGAATGTCTTAACTGCGAAGTCGCAGAGTCACAATGATTGTTCCTCTCTCTTTCTGAGCCAGTGAATCTTGAATTTTGTTCCTCAGAAAGGAACAGCTTCTAATGGTTGGGTGGTTGGTGTTCCCACCCTTTAATGGGTGCCTCACCAATAAGGTGATTACTAGGAAGTAGCTAAATTTTGGATTCATCCCCCTCCTTAGCATTTGGCATGGGTAAGCTTTGAGGAGCATTCCTTTCTATGTGGCGGCCTATCTGGGTCCCATTTAAAAGGCAAACTTAGGAAGGCAGATATCTCGAGGTGAGGTGTTGCAAAGCTCAGTGCTGAGCTTATCTGTATTGAGGCCCTTGTTTTTTAATAATCCAGTTGTCTTAAAAAGGACCTCTTAAACAGCAAGAGGTCAGATGCCCATCTCATGTGAACTGTTTCACGGACATTTATGGGACTATGATAATAAACACCGTCTGCCTGCTTGAGCTCAGCGAGGTACACAGAGCTGTTGCTCAGTTCAGTTTACACTGATGATAGACAACAAGGCTCTCCAAGTTTGCAGTTCCCCTGCTGTTTGTCTCCCTCCCCCTTCTCTAATTAGGCATAACCCCAGCCATGAAACGGTCGCCCCTGTCACTAAGCACTTCATCATCGTCTAAGGTGATGAAGTCAGCTGAAAGCAGTGCAAAGAACCAGCACAGTCAGCTTGCAACACACACTGGAAGAGACTGCCTTTCTGTTTTTCCCTTTCCAGACTAAAACATATAGCTGCTTTTGAGTGTGGTCTGAAACAGAGTTAGGTGGGATCATAATGCTGCGGAGAAGCAACAGGGACATGGGAAAACTGTATTTTTCTTTTAGACGTAGAAACACTCTTTGATTTGAGGCCTAAAACAAAGGGTTGGCACATTCATTTTGACTCAGAATAAAAATAGCAATTGACCAGGTATAAGTGCATCAGAATGAGGGCAATATCGCGATATATGCATGTATCCACTTTTTAAAATAGAAGCATCATTTTATCAGTGTTCCTACACCTAATTTCTGTCAAAGCAGCCTAATTTTGGAAGATAAACCCTGCTTAGAGTCATCCTCAAGTTAAATTTGGCAAGAACCTTTTCTTCTCTTTTCTTGCTCACTAATAGGGATTTTCTTACTTTGGAACTGCATCATCAAGTGCTGTAATAGCCACTGGGTCTATTAATGGTCTTTAGCTCAATCACGACTTCTGAAACCAAATCAAAATAAAGCACAAACATCAAAAGCAAAGCTAAAACCTAGATCTGTCCTCTCTAATTCAGTGGACATTTAAGACAATTTGAGTTGGAAAAAAAGCAGCTCTCAAGACCCAGCTACCTTATGCTCCAGGCTGGAGTCTTTAAACATCAGTGAGAAAGGCTTGATATGCTCTCTTCTCAATTTATCGCCACTCCGTAAGTCGATGGTGTGCTCTATTCGCTTGTTAATTTCCTCAGGCCCAGACTGGACATGCAAAGCTTGTGCAAGATGGTTTGGAAGCAGATTTATTGAATTTCTTGTTAGGGCAGCCAGAGTCTAGGGGAAAGCACATGCAAACAGAATAAACCTGCTGGTCCCCTTGGGTTAAAAATGCAATGTTTTAGATCATGTTGCATTGCAAACCATTTACAGCATCCCATGCAATTCATTCAATGAAACCTACAGAAGTTTAAAATACGTCTGTTCCACTAAACACATACAGTACAAAAAGTGGCCGCTTCAGTGTCATGTTTTGAATAGGCTTTTGCGCTTGTGATTTCACTGAAGGATGTAATTGTAACAGTGTTGTCAGAATCTGCTGAATGACCTGTGGAGTTCCCAGAGGATGGGGAAGGAGCCCCACACCAAGCAACCAAATCAAATGACCGAAGTAAGCAAATAGTCTGTCTTAGCAAATTAGAATGGAATCCACAAAACGAAGAAACAAAAACAAATAATAATACCTGGAGAGAACAAAAAGCATTATTCCATGCACTGAAGTTACTGGATGTGTGTAGTTAGGGAACAGATAATTTGGAGGGGAGGCTGAAGAAGCAGAAATTTCCGACTGCCTCACCATTTGTTTCCAAACAAACAGTGACCTTTTCTCTACGTTGCTGCATTCGAGAAGCTGGAATGCACCAGTTATCACAGCTCTGTGATACCTCTGAATTGAACTGTGGTTTAAGATCCTTAGAACAGTTTGATTGCATAGTGCCTTCACTGACCAGCACGAGTGTTTTCAGTGAAGTTTTGAAAAGGACGGACGATGAAGAAAGTAAAAATGGTATTTAACCTTCAGCGCAGATGTAGAATTTGCTTTCATGAAGTGAGTAACTCAACTCGGTGTAACATTTCACAACATGAACCACAACAAGACAGCATCCTGAATGGAAAAAATGAAGCATTATTGTCTGGACTACTCCTGGGCTTTAAATGAATAGAAGGCTTATAAACCCTCAGGGCATAAAACAACCTCTAATTATTAAGGGTTAGAAAAAAGCTTTCCCTGTGGGCAAGTCATTCCATAGCCACTTTCTTTAGGGTTCCTCTGGTTTTTTAGCATTAATTACTGTTGAGCATAGGAGACTGTCCCCACTGGAAACCTCAACTGGGTGCAGTTCAGAGCATAGTCACCTACAACTGGACGGTGTTATCGCCTGGTGAATGTTGGGTGTCATGTAACAACATGCGAGCGGTCTTTCAAAAATTAGGTGTTTACATCATACAAACTACACATTTTTCTAGCAAGCTGGTTAGCAGACACAGAGGCCAAAGATGAATGGATTCTAAGGTTACTAATGTCATGAATACTAAATTGCTCTCTTACAGCCCATAATTCAAAGAGTTGCTTTAGAATGCAACATGGCAATAGAACCTAGTAACCCATGGCTGAAATATCTCCTGTACTGAATTCAGTTAAAATATTGCCATTTGCTTCAATAAGACTAAGATTTCATCCTGTCTGTGCTTTGATGCAGTCGTTCACTTAACTTCTCAAATTTCTGTACCACCAGATTTGGGGGAGGGAAATCCAATAAACCTTCCCGTAACATAGCTTCAGGCATGGCTAGATCTGGGTCTGGCCCGCAGAACACAGGAGTTAAGACGCAGGCTAGGCTGGATCCAAAGTGAAGTCATTAGCAATCTTTCCACTGATTCCAATAGGTTGGGTGTCACATCCCTAGTGCTACAGCAATGCACGTTCCTTAGAAAGATGTTAGATATTTTCAGGCCTTGAAGTACTTAATTTGCACTGGGATTCAAGGCCTAAGCTATTATGCATACACTGCTCCAATGGGGTGGTGGCAGCAGTGCTTGAATTTATATATAAGAACAGAATCACTTCAGAGTCTGAAATGTTTTGGTCCCTTCAGAATTAAGTCAAGTCATTATAGCACTGCTGGAAGTGGAGGCAGACAAGCTCCTGATGTTTAGCCGGATAACACTTGATTACTTGAGAGATGTGATCTCAGTTCCCCCCAGCAGGTGACTAAAGTAATTTTGCTCAATTTGTAGAAAATATAGTTAAAATCATGCTGCCTTGTTGCTGTATAAATTAACTAATTGGGTTAGAATCACAGACACATAAATAGACCTCCAAATCACCACTGGGGCAATGGTGGTGGTGCAGAGATGGGGCCTGATTGAAATAATCATTATTTTACCCAGAAAAAGAAGGGAAAGCCAGAAGTGATTATAATAGAATTTGTCCCTCTCTCTCTCTCTCTTTCTGGCACAAACACATACATGCACACTTAAGATAATTTTATCTCTCTAATGGACACTAGAATCAAATAAAAAGGTCACACTGGCCAAGGGATGAGTGCTAATCAGATTTGCCCTGTATATCCCATCTTTATTCTGCATCTCTTATAAAAGCAAATTTAAAATAGTCACTTCAACATTTGCCAAGAGATGCCCGAGGGCATGTTTACAGTGAAGCGTCCAACGCTCCTGGCCATTAGCCATTTACCTCCTTTCATGCCCCCACCCCCTCCTCCCCTGGAAATACAGCAGTAAGGTCGGGATGCCCTCTCAAGGTTAAGAGTAGACATTGGCAATGACCCCACAGCAGCCATACAACCATAATTTCAGGCCTGGAGCATGTGTGTAGGAGTGGATGAGAGGGTTTGGTCAGGAGGTTTCCTTCTGGGTACACTGCTGCTGTGTTGTAGACGTAGCTGGAGTTACAGCAGCTATTTCTTATCTTAAACCTACAGAAAGACCATGGTGTCAAAGCAGTCAATGGAGGATGCAATGCTGGGTTCCAGTCCTTTTTTCCCAGGCCTGTCTACACACCTGACATTACAGAGCCATTGGTTATGAAACAGAAATGACTGCCAGTAGGGGCCTGAACCCAGGACTCCTAACCACTAGGTGACTGAGTCATGCTCTCTCTTGCTTGTTCTCCTTCTAACCCTATAAACCTCCAGCTCTTGGTTGCCTAGTAGCTCAGCTTTAATAGGAGTTGAGAGAGTGCCCAACCACAGTGGCCCATTACACGATCGTGAGGACACTCTCCTGTGACATGAGAGATATGGGTTTGTTGAGTACTCTCGGGAGGTATATGGCCTATAATCCAGGTCCTTCATTTCATGACTGAGTAGTACTCTATATACTAAGCTTCTGGACAAAGTCATGCAGTTGGACACTAAAAGCTCCTCTGAGGCATGGGAGCTTAGAGACACCCCTGTACTTTGTGTTTCCTACCATCTCTGGGCTTTCTGAACCACCCTTTGAAGGTGCCTACCTCCCCACACCCTGTGTAGAGAAAGCCTAAACTCCTAATCCAATCTATTTGGATCATGCTTTGGAAGCACCTAGGTCTCACCATTGACTGCCTAGGGATATCAGATACCTAAACCTAGATTGCCCTCCTGAGTCAAGGTGCCTAAATTCTGGGCATTCCAGTACCTATGCATAGGTGTTTACACGACAAATCAGATCTAGTGCCAAATACTTAGGACATAGAAGTCAATGACAATACTCCCATTGACTTAATTGGTCTTGGCATATTAACACCTGGTTATCATATCACTACAAGTGTATAGGTTATCTTATTGCAATAGGCTTATACAAACAAATTTGGTATAATAGTAACAGGGCTGTCTTGAAGCTCAATCTCCCACTGATATCAGTGGCTGTTCTGCACACACAGGAAATACTGGTGTAAACCCCAAGAATGTTGGAAGAAGTAGGAGAATACTTCACTTGCACCAATGCAATAACTACTCCTTTCACACTACTTTCTGCATACAATTAATTATGAAAATGGGTTTCTTGTTGACTAGAAAAAAAAGAATTTGGAATTAACTTAATCATTTGGAATTTAGGCTAAGTGGCACTTGCATCGTATATGGTACTAACAGGTGGCTTCTATTTTATTAGACATAAGAAATGACACACTAGAAGACTTCAAGGGTTATGTTTTTAGAGTGATTCAGACTGAATGTAGGCACCCAGCCTACATTAATGTTAGATAAAATAATGATGTAATCAAAGTCTTATTCATTTGACCTTCAGTGCGAGTTAGTTGTTTAACTTGGGCGCTCTTTTGGAAATCCTACCCATACCTTTATACACCTACATGACTATGAAATGTGGCTCCAACTGGTAATACATCTGCTCAGTGACCAACTAGAATAATACACTAGTGAAGAGAATAATACACAGAATAATGTTAACTAGAATAATACACTAGTTAATATTTCCTGCTGTTCTTGTTAAAGTAGAAGATATCCCCGGGCCCTCTTCTATGGAAGAGCAGTAGATAATTTCTATAAATATTTTCAAAAGAATTTTCCAAAACTCTTCTGTTTCCAAAAATTATGGATATATTTCAATTTTCAGTTTAGCTTTGACTCTCCAAAAAGTGAAAATTTTCCATGAAGGGGTTATTCTGATTGAAAATCCAAATGTTTCTATGACATGAATTCGGTTATTTTTATAGCAGTCTATTTAAGTGCATGAGCATGAAACAAATATAGTTCTATTGAATTTTCTCTAAAAATGACAGCAAGATTTATTTTTTTTTAATTATGGACCTCTCTATCAGAGACATAATTTTCAGGTAAGTGCTATATTGACGCTGTAAAATGACAAGATAACAGTTTCAAATTTATATTTATGCCTGTAAGATCAGTGCCTAGCTCTGGCCTAAGCCTGACTGGGATCTGGAGTCTAAATAGAAGAATGCATCTAGCCCCTCTGGGGTGCATCTGCTGGGCAGTCTCTGACCATGCCTAAAGCACACTGACAAGATTGGCCTATCAACAAAATGCTATAGGGATCACCACTTTGTTTTAAAGAATTAGTGGTGGTGCCACCTTTTCATGTAATAGCCTGACAGGGGGGAGGAAATCTGGATTCAGTTCCAGCTTCTGCCTTAGGGGACTGATCCCCACATCTTCCAATGCCCAGAAGAGTGCCATAAGCACCAGGCTATAGACCAGGCCAGTTGGAACAAGGGTACTTTCCACTAGCTCCTCTTCCACTTTCTATAAAAGAATCAAGATTGTTTGGGTCAGAAGGCAAGAAGCATGACTGCATGGCGTTGCAGTCGAGTCACAAGCCTGATGGTTTCCCTGGTTTCAGTTAGATGCTTAATTCTTCTTTCAGGGGAAGAATTTGCTTATCTTGTTTCTGAACCGCAGAGGGAGTTACAGCACATGAGTGGGTGTGGACATTTTTAAGATTGTTTTACACAACTGTGTGTGACCAGATACTGTGATAGTACCGTAGCAATTGTTACATATTTTTTGGGTTATGCATATTTGATAAGTTGTTAAATTTAAATTGCAAAGTTCAGAGGAAAACACTGAACTACAACCTGTGTTTGACTGGACTGCATCTCTCACCAGCCCACGTTTTTGGCTGTTTGATGGAGTGTTGTTCCATGCAGTTTTGGGTGCCCGATCACCACCTTGAGGGACCTGAACTCCATTAGCAAGATAATGAACCCACTGTTTGGAAATATTGTGTCAGCTGTCAATAAAGTGTGCTTTGATAGAGCACAGCTTTTGTCTCTCATCCCTCATCTCTGCCCTTACCTGCCACCTGACTCAAACCAAAGTTTGGTTAACAGGTTGCCTAATGGTTATAGCAGTCACCTGGGCTGGGGGAAGTCCTGGGTTCCAGTCTGTTTCAAGGACCATTTCTGTATTTCACATTTAATGATCATTGAATAAAATGCAGAAACAGAGTTGGGATTGCATACCCAGCCTTGTGCTCAGGGTTTCTTCTGGGTCATCTTAAGCAGTTCCTCATTCAGACAGCTGTCTGTTCTGGATCTCACTCTGAGGCCACCCCCAACCCTTCTGCATTGAATAGGAAGTTGTAAGCATTGCCAGCAGAGTTTTTCACTCCCCTCTAGGAGCCTGCTGTCCAGACATCTAAGTCTCTCACTGTCTGAAACCCTGAGGTATCAGACTGCCATTCCCTGGTATTTTATAGGTAAAGACATTCTCAAGCATCAGTGCTATTGACTAACCTGTAATTTCATTGGGAACCAAGAGTGCTTCAAGTGCATTTAAGTTTTGGGGTTTTTTTAAATATCATCTTGCTAAAAAAAAATGCTGGGAAGATGAGCCACAATGGACTATAGTTCATACTGCAGAAAGGGGCCTAGTTCAGCTGTATTACATATATAACTTTATCATCTCCACTTGGAAGCAAAGATTGAAAGCTTTCATTCTGTTGCTTTAAAAACTCTTGCTATAAGCATTTTCCTCTCAGTCATTATATCAAGTATAATGGTATATATTGTGTTTGGTATGAATAGATAAGTAGATGTGTCTGTGTGAATATATGTGTGTGTGTGCACGTTTGTATATTTATATCTATATATATATTCTTATTTCAGGGGAAGAATTTGCTTATATAGACATTTATATATAGATATAGATATATATATATATATTCAGACCAAACACAATATATACCGTCATACTTGATGTAAGGTCTGAGAGGAGAATGCTTATAGGAAGGGTTTTTAAAGCAACAAAATGAAAGCTTTCAGTCTTTGCTTCCACGTGGAGATGATAAAGTCATGTAAGCATAGGCAGGCTCAGGACTCTACCTCCCAGAAACAATTACTTTTAATAAGGATGCTGGAAGTGAATAAGGGCTTTCAGTGGGAGACAAGGGAGTTCCCAGTTTCAATTTTCAGCCTGTTGGATGGAGCATCCTTATGTTAATCGACTCACCAGGAACATTGTGGGAGCATGAATTAAGAACGTGCCCACCTCATATTCTCATCTGCTTTTATGCTGTGGAGTTTTAGTATAATGGGAGGAGAAAGTGCAGAGACATATGCTCCTCTTCATCCAATTTGTGTTAATGAGCGGATTAAAAGCATTACCTGAACCTTAGCTTGTGTTCCTTCACTATTGCTCTTTTAGAGCTTGTTCATACTTATCAAATATTAATGGCATTCTTTAAACATTACTTATAAAACACCTGAATTAGTAAATTTGCCACATCCATCATTGGAATATGTGCACACAACACACAGTAGTCTTGGATCCACTTTTTTTTGTAATCTGCATCATAATGCTGCTGTCAAATGTTTTCAGAGTAACGTCAAGAGGCATATTCTGTCCTTGGATAAAACATCTGCAAAAGACAGACAGGATCTAGCTCCCTTGACCATTCACATACTGTAGGTGATAGAACCTCTCTCTGCTTTATAAAATAGCCTGTCTCTCTCAACACCTCACTTCCAGAGACGCTACACTGGCAGTGCATAGGACAGTATCCACACATAACCTCAACAGACTTCACAACCAAACCTGACTCACCAGCTTGGTCACCCATAGCTTTCTCATTTGCTCTTGTACACAGGACTTCTTATTCTATCTCTGCATCCAATCTCACACTTCCCATTCGCTGTCACAGGCCACCAGTTCAAAATAAATGTAAGGGAGATCACATAAAATGTCATGAATTCAAGTTTGGGGGAGAGAAATTGCAAGAAACTCTCACATGCCACATCCTCGAAAACTCAGAAACACGTAAAATTAAGCCCCAGGTGCGAAATGAGTTGAGTTACCCAAATCTTATAATTAACAAATCGCAATGAAATCATTTGATGATACTGGCAATTACTAAAGGAGATAGAATGATTCAATGTGGAGCTGGCGCCATTTGGCTTTCTACCATCTTTTGCTACAAACGACCCTTCTGTTGCATAATTAACACTATTAATTTTTTATTCGGTCCAAAGCTGACCAGTCCGTGGAGAAAGATATAACACGCTTGCAGAATTTAAAATTGCCATCACATTGCTATGTTAGCTCTTGCCCATCATTAATGAACATTAATGGCTGCTATCTTGATTTTAAAATTGAAAATTACATAATTATTGAGTCACTCATGTAATAACTGGGCATTTAAAACTTTTATCCAACCAATGGATTATTATGGAGCAGAAATGAGTTATAGTTTTAATATTGGAGAAAAATTATTTTCAATCAAAATAGGGAGAAGCCATCTTCTTTTGATTAAAATTCATGGGGATGCCATAAGAAGCAAACCTCTTTCAAGAGAAGTGCATTATTCATACATTTCAGTAATTTTCATAGACTTTTAACTTGCTTATTAGGTCAAAGAAGGTCAACAATATAAAAACACAGCTCCCGTATCTCTTCACTGTTAGTATCAAGGTCATATACTGTGGAGAATATGGAAAATGGGATAACAGCGAAATCCAAATTTTTGGCTCTATTAAAACCTAGAATGTGTTAATGAGAAATAACAAGGAAAGGAAAGTGTTGTGAAAAGCTATTCATTGCAATATGCATGCCCTCTTCTATTCCCAATGAAATGAGAATAGAGATACAAGCAGAGAAAAGGCAGTGAGAGCTGAAAGGAATTGTCCATGCAGATATGCAAACACAAGGATACATATATAAAACAGATGTTTTATATAATGGCGAACTGGGCCATGCGCCATTTCAGCTTGAGAAAGGACAAGGACGCCACAAAGAACTGATCACTTGTGAGGGTCTGTCACTTTAGAGCAGATTTGAAATAGGCAAGAGACAGTTGAGAAAGCAAGATCTCCACACAACAAAGCTTTAAGGTCTGCAGACACTTCAGACAAGTAGGACTAAGTCCGTGAAGCAAAAGAAAGAATATATCATGTCATTACAGATCGCTCACAAAAAAATGGACGGCAATTCAAGCAGACCTTGTTTCACAATGACTCATCAATCTTTCAAATGCAGTGGAAAGAGTGGTGTCTTAGGGCATTTTAACCTTTTCATCTTTAATTCCTTTAAACAGACAGGCTTCACAACTGGTTTATGACTGTAAAGAACTGTTGGATCTCAGGATGCTTGCATTTAGCACAAAATGCTTTTGGGAAGGGTCTGATTGAGAGCAATCTAGAGAGAGACATTTCTTTCAAGTTCTTGCTCCCTACTTCTTCTGAGCTAGTCATGACACCATGAAACACCTATTAAGGAACCATAACTGTATCATGGACATTCCCTTTTAAAAAGCTAATGAAGAATGAATGAGAAGAGTAGCAATATTGCTATTGCAAGGTGCAGGTTAAGCTAGATCTCTTTGCTTTGACACATGCATCACCCTGTTACATTTGAATAAGTGGTACAACGTACACCCACTTGCCTCTTAACTTTGACAATGGACACAGCAGTGCACTGAAAATATATAACACAAGTTACACATGGTGATGTGGACACTTTGTGTGGTTTAATGACATTAACTTAACATTTAATTAGCATATTTGAGGGCTGCTCAATTAAAACTCAGTTGAATCGTATTTCATTTTAGATGGACCAAAAAAAAAAAAATTCTACATCCTAGCATTTCCCTGATTCTGATACATAGGTTAACTCTGTCCTGAAGCAATTTGTTTAATCATTTGTACTTACAGTACACGTTACAGAAAAGGTTAAAGATGAATTTGTTTTTTTCTCTGAGGCTTTCATTATTGAGATGCACTCAAGCATGCTTTCAGAGCTGATGACATTCAAGAAAGTTTGACTTACATTCTGCTTTCCCACTATGTTATCGAATGGAAGTTCAGGACTCCAAGATCCTTCTGTAAATGTTGCCCCACTGTTTCTCCTGTCTGCAGAGCTGACAGACTCTTTCACAATGTCTTCAGGCAAAGTCAACAGACTCTCTTCAGGCTGCTTTATTAAATAGGTCTCAATGTTATGTTTCTTCAGGAATTCATTTCGTTCTTTGCCGTGCCCTTCTTCAACTTTATAGTCCCCATTCAGGCAGTCCAGAGTGGCTTTGGATATATGGATCCTCCTGCACATTAGAAACGAGCAGTAATTAATACAGACAGTGCTCTAGAGACTGATTTTGACAGGGTGGCATATCAAAAGCTTTGCAGACTTATTTAATGTTATATGTAAACATACTTGTCGATGTTACATATGATTATATTTACGATAGTAAAAAAGAATAAAATATTATATTCTCCATCGAACCTTTAGACATTAATGACGCCTAGCTTGCTTTACAGTCACAGGGTATAATTTCCACTGGTTTTGTATCCCAGTGTAAATGGCACTTGGCATACCATTGAGCAGCTATCCAAGAGTAGTTGCTTGCAAGAGCTAGCAGGTGGTGGGGAGCATGTAGCTGCCTGGTTGCCTATAAGAAGCGGCTATCCCAGGATAAAAGTGGACAGAAGACCCACTTATAAATGCTATTTGTATCAGTGATTTTTCACTACATATTTTTCCTGGAATAACTTTACCGCAGATTTGACGCACTTATACTGGTGTTTACACATGGAGTCATGTAGACAATGTTGCGTAACAGCTAGGACTTCCTTTCATTTCCACAAGATTCTTTTGGAAAAGATTGCAGGAAAAGTGAGATGACTCCGGTGAAGCTAGTCCTGGAATACAGTCTTACTCAGTTGCCACATCTACATGTGCACTTTAATACACACTAGCCTACTTTAATGTGCATTAAAGTGTCACTAAAAATACATGCATTTTACTTATTGTGCATTAAAATAAGCTAATGATCATTAAGTGTCACTTAAAAAGTGTGCTTTTTAGTTAATACACATTAAGACAGGCTAATGCGCATTTTCCCAGTATCTCACAGTAGAGGGCAGTTTTATACATGCTCCGAGGCTGGTTGGGGGGAGGAGGGGCTTTAACTAGAATGGCTCCAAGAACCACTCTAATTAAAGTGCTCGCAGTGCCTCCTGTATCAGCATCTCTGCACTTCAAAATGGTTGTAGGGGCACTTGAACTAAACCCTAGTGAACGAGCTTTACTTCAAATGCCCCTGCCACCATTTTAAAATGTGGGGATGCTGATACACAATAAACAGAGATTGGCTGGAGCATGCTAATTATAATGTTCCAGAAGACTTGATTAACTGGAAGTCAACAGACTCTGGTGTTTACACATGGAGTTATGTAGACAAAATTGGGTAACAGTGAGGAGTGTCTTTCATTTCAACCAGATTCTATGCATGTTCCAAGAAACATTGGAACAGATTGCAGGAAAAGTGTTTTAATATTTCTCCATGAGATGACTCCAGTGAGGCTAGTCCTGGAATATAGTATTACTCAGTAGGCATGTCTACACATGCGTTTTAATACGCATTAGCCTATTTTAATGTCTGTTCCAATGCTCTGTAACTACAGCATGTCGGAGCAGTCTCCTGGCATGTCTACAGGCACCTGGAAGTACTAGATTTAATGTGCACTAACTAAAGTGTGTTAATGCCCATGTAGACATGCCTGTGAGCTAGGACATCCACATCTGAACCTTAAGATGGTGAAGGAAGCTGAAGCTGGGTATTAGTTTTGTAGATGCATGATTGAGATTTGTTTTTTTACAACCATCATCAGATGTACTTTGGGTTTGAGTTCTATTAACTAATATCATGGAAACTGAGGGAGAGGGAAGGAAGGTTAGGTAAAAAATTTCAGATGTGACTTATTTCTGACTTCAGTAAATACACTACCTACTATGGACAGGAATGATTTTAGACACAAGTAAAACACGAACTCTGGCTAGCAGCACAAAACAGCAATACTCAGTATTATATGTTTTGACTGAACAGCATTACCAAAGGATTATAAGCTAATGTAGACAATGGTCTTTGGACAGATTCTTATCAAGCCAAAATTTTCAACAGTGACTAGTGACTGTGGATGCCTAATTCTGAAATTCATGGTTCATGTTGGACATCTAAAAATGGGCACTCAAAATCATTAGTAACTTTTGAAAGATTTCAGTATATGTATACAGGTGATGTACAACACACTTAGCAGCAGATCCAAGCCTACCTAGTATGTGCCTAAGTGCCATCTAGTTTCATCCTGTATAAGTCCTGAAAAACTGTTATTATAAAAGATAGAGGGTCCCCCTCCTCTTTTCTTCTTCTTTGTGGCCTAGTCTTATGGCTAAGATGACATGGAATAGGACTATGCTTAGGTACCTAATAGGGGGAATCAGATGTGGACCAGACCCTCGTGTGCTGTAAATAGGCTTAGCTCCTCTGAAGTCGGAAGAAGTGGTCCATACTATCTGCCAACTCTTTGCAACTCTTGCTATAGATCTTATTGGATGCCATGCAGATTTATGATAATTTACACTCTGCAAAACCCTTGTTATAATCACAGAAAGCTTATGTGTTCATCCCTTTGTGTTGAGTGCCTCCTATGTGCTTGACTGTTTTTTCACTTCTGTGCGTAGGAGTGAAGGGAACTTGGCATGAAACTGGATCAAGAGCTATATGGATGATGAATTATTAGTATATAATACAAAAAGAATTGAAAAATCTGAATTTCAGCCATTTTAAAACCTTGGAATAGGTCTTCAGCTGGTGTAAATAATTATCATGCCACTGAAGTCTGTTAATTATTCCAATTCTCATCATATAACAACCTGACCCCTTTCCAAAAAAATCCATACAGATTAGTGATCTTTCACAGCTAAATGACTATAGAAATGTTTCTCAAATTTAAGGGGCAAGGTTTTTCTGGGATATCTTTTACTAAATGAGCTATACAGTTGGTACAATCAAAGATACCACCAAAAACACTTGCTTCTTGGACATTTCCTGGACCGTCACGGCTCTCAAAACACTCCAGCTCTACTCTCAAATTTAAGCATTTTTTACCAGCACATTTAAAAAAATCCTATGATCCCTCAGAAAGAGATTTTGTTTCCTAGAAAAAAGGCTAAATTGACTTAGGTACAGTATTAAATGCAAAATAAATAAATAAAAATACAGTAGTTGCTAAGGTGACTATCTTTGTGCTGAGTTTTGGCTTAATATAATTAGGCTGAATTTTGGCTTAATATAATTTCAGCTGAATTATAAACTTCTGATATATGGGGTTTATAATGCAGATAGCATCTCAAAGTAAAATGTGGTACTGGCTTTGATGTGATGCATATAAATGGACAAAATTTTAATAAAACAGCTAATAGGTTAAAATGATTTCTGTTTCTACCTTACACATATTTTACATTTTCTTGCAGTGGACAGACCTCGGTGTAAATTGGAGCAATTGGTGTAAATCAGGGGGACTTTAAATGCATTAAAGTCAGTGGCTCTAGCCCAGTGTAGAAAAGGCATGAGATTGGAATCAGGCCCAAGGCCTGCTTTTGAACCTGCTTTTCAATAATGTATTCTGAAAAATCAATTATTATCTGTGCTCTCTGCCAGCCCAACAGATGACTTCCAAGGTCCAAAATCACACGTATTAGAAGTTAGGTCCCTGGCTCTCATACAGAAAAAAGTGACTTTAGATTAATATTGTAAGAGTCCCAATTTTGTTCTGTCAATGGCCTCTGGATAAATTTACTTAGTTTAGAAACCTGGGAATGATTTCTGCCTCAGTGCTGCAAACTGCAAGTGGATCTGAAAGTCAAGAATTGTTCCTTGTACTCTTATTCACTCTGGTGTTCTGCTTACTGCTATTCTCAAGCTGGTTTTGGATTTAGGCACCAATGACATCACTGGTTTGGGAGCCTCAGTGCAATCTATGGGTATGGGTATGTCTGCACTCTGTCCCAAGTGGTTTGGGGGCACTCTGCTCTCAAGCATGCCCTCCCACCTGCTCCTGCTTGCACATGCTGAATTCAGAGATAAGGCAGTGAAACCATTTTGGAGGCTCCACCTACCGCTGCATATGGAAAGCAGAGATCGGGACGGTGGGGGTAGAGAGCAGCCTCCCAGTGTCATCACTGCCTCATTTCTGAGTTTGGTGCATGGGACATACCTAACAGTGGTCTTCTCTGGGAGTCCCAGGGAGATGGTGTAGACATACTGTATGTGGTCTATAGGCCTTCTGCAGCAAGAATATGCACAGGAGCAAAATTCACTCCACTACAATCCAGACTGGGGAAGCAGAACTTAGCTGACCATTTTACTGATAACGACAAGGTTTATTCATCTGTTGCTATATCTGTTTGTAGTGTAAGTAGTCATGCAATGTGTTTATGTCTGCAAAGAACGTGCCTGTGACTCAGCCACATACAGATCATATACAGAAGAAAAGGCAGAGTCATTTCCCGGGGTACAGCAATGCTTTCAAACTAATGACAGGAAATGCCAACAGATAGATAACGTGACTCATTTTCTACTGATTTTCAGACAATTTTTCTGAATTTTCTCAATTTTTCTTTGGTGCGGTGCTTATTGAGAATAAACATTTTTATAACACTCTGGAAAAATGATTTCTCCACGAATCGATAAAGATCGATTCAATCAGGAGGGATAAAAGATAATGATTCTTGGCTTTTTTGGTACAACAGTCCACATTAGCCACTGCAAAGTGAGCCACACAATCTCTGCAACCTGAAGCCATCCTCTGTAGCTGCCTGAGCATGTGGCAGTATGTTGATTGCCACAAAATCCTGCCGTGGTGTGCTACTCCCTGAACAGGCAGCAGCAGAACCAAGTTAGCACAGTGCTTCGCTTAGTCTCAGAAGCTCTGCAGCTGCAGAGGTAATTAGCCTGCCTACAGGCTGTGCTAAGGTGTTTACCCTGCTCCCTGTTCAGGTTGTAGCGAACGTGGATGTTGTCTGGTGCTGTATGAATATGTTGGGGGAACAGCCTACCTTCCTCTGTCCCCTCCGTCCTTTTGTGACTGACCTGCTCCATGTCTATGGCCCAGCAATTGGAATCATGGTTTGAAGGCAGGGGTATCAAACTCACTTTGGTCCTGGAGTAGGATCTAGATTGCAGGGACTCCTTGCAAGCCCAGTCTCACCTGGGGCATGGGATAGTGGCGGTGGACGTAGCTACCATGGCCCGGCAGCTGCTTGCCATGGCAGGGTATGCAAGAGGTGGCAGGCCAGGCAGCTATAGGGCAACAGAGGACTGTGTTGCACAGCCCTCACTTGCCCCCTGCTACAGAGGCCCATGCCCACCAGGACCCTGCTCCCAAAACCCCAGGCCCACCAGCAGGCCCGATGGAGCAGCACTGTGACCAGATTTGACTTGTGGGCTGTATGTTTGACATCCCTGTTCTAGCTGCTCAGAGAGAGAATGGCTCAGCACAAGTCCCCTTATCTCTTGCAGTGGGATTTGTGCTGGGCCATTCACAAAGAAGCTGCCATGGGCAAAGGACAGCAGGCTGCTAGCATGCATCAGCTGCTTCAAAGTAAATGCCTCTCTGAAGGCTCTTCCTCCACATCAAAAGAAAGCTAACCTGGTGGCTACCTATAAGTACATAAGGGGTGTGCATCAGGATCTGGGGGAACGTCTGTTCACCAGAGCGCCCCAAGGGATAACACGGACCAACCATCATAAATTCCTCTGTGACCGTTTTAGGCTGGACATAAGGAAAAACTTTTTATTGTCCGAGCTCCCAAGGTCTGGAATAGACGCTCCTTCCAGGCACCTACTCTGGACTCATTCAAGAAACGTTTGGATGATTATCTTGCTGGGATCCTTTGACCCCAGCTGACTTCCTGCCCCTGGGACAGGGGGCTGGACTCGATGATCTCCCAAGGTCCCTTCCAGCCCAAATGTCTATGAAATCTATGAAATCCTGCAGCTTAACCATCTTCATAGAGGGATAAACCACCATGGGTAAGAGCGGCCACATGAGTAGTTACTCCAGAGCAGCTAATGTGCATAAAGCACAACTCTTCTTAGTCTCGTGGTAACATTTTCACATGCTGATGCCTTTAGCCTGCTCCAGGACTTCTACAGATGGTTTTGCTCAGGTCCAGGAGCACAATCCTGCATCGAGGAGGACTTTTGCTCGGTGCTTTAATGTGAAACAAATCTAAGCTTGAACCAGGATTTCTGCAGTCAATACAGCAATATGATTGGTCTTCAGCAGGTCAGTCACAGGGTAAGTGGTCTGTCTGGAGAAGGTAATGAGGAATTTAACTCATTACGCCAAACATATGGATTGCGGCTTCTCAACCTGTGTTGAGCTGCAGGTCGTGTCAGGCACAGATAATGTTTCAGCCCTCTGGTGAAACGGCCACCTCAGGTAAGGACAAGCCAGGCAGATGGATGGAAATGCATATCTTTCCACATATAGATTGGCTGACAAAAAGATCACAAAGCAATACATTAGCAACTCAAAGCATGAAGTTGGTTGTGAACAATCGCTGGAGGGTAGGTTTCTCAAAACTCCATTAAATTAGGTTGGCAGCTTATTGAAGATGCAACAGTACTCATACCTCTTGTGAAAACTTGATGGAAACTGCATGCACGTTTCTTGTACCCACAAAGGGGAACAAAGGACTAAAAAATGATGTTGATGTACTAGTTAAAGGAGAATACTTCAACCAAAAGCTAATGTATGAATCTAGTCTCAGACATGGAATCATAGGATTATCTGGCCTTGAGGAGGTTTTGGGCTCAATCTTTCTTCTGACAGGTTCAGCCCATCTTCTCGGCTGGGGGGAATGAGTATAACGCTCAGGTGACAAAGTATGCAAGTCAAAACCAGACCAGCTAGAAACTTTGAGGTACTTTCCCTAACCCTTCAGGGGAGAGCCTCAAAGGGGCGGGAGAGAAGTTCCACACGCAGAGAGACTCTGGGCACATCTACACATTCATTAATGTGCTTTTGCTAATGCACATTAAATTTAGTACCTCGACTGTGAGATACTGGAAAAAGGTGCATTCGATTATTTTAATGAGCATTAGCAAAAGCACGTGGTTTTTTGTGATGATTTAATGTGCATTAAAATTGGCTAATGTACATTAAAGTGCATGTGTAGATGTGCCCTCTGTTTAGTCTGCAAGCAGAGGCCTAGCATGTGTAACCACACAGGAACCAGGAGTCAGCCTGCAAGCTGGAGCATGGGGGGAAAACCTGCTATGAAAAAGCCTGCATGCAGACAGGACTAAGAACCTTGCTGCAATGGCTGTGAGTTAGATAGGAAGACTGTGGCGAATATTGGTATTGTTTTAAATTGTGTGTTGATGACCCAGACTCCTGGAAGGACAAAAAACTTTTTCAGTGTGAAAAATATGAACTGGGGAAGGAGGGAAACTGAGGCAGCAGAAGACAGAAACCTGGAGCAGGTAAATGTGCTACATATGGAAGTTGTTTGTTGAGTAGTTCTTGGTGGAATACCATCAAGGACCCTCTGCAGAGGACACTAGTCCTTTTTTCACAATCAGATCCACAACTTCAAAGTCTGACTATCAGGCGAGACAAGGAAATGAGATCTGTATTCTTGCCTCAAACACTTATATACTGTGGGAAACATCAATACATATCTGACTTGAGAATCCAACATGTCTGTCTTTTGTGACAATTTTCTGAACAGCCTTTGCGGACTTACATTTGATCAACCTCGCTGTAAGGATGTTCTGTGCACGCGTATCTCCGCTCCTTAGCTATTGGAAAGACGGTTAATTTGTCAGAGGAAAAGAAAAGTATATAATGGATGGAAACACGTTGCGTCTTACCCAGGGATTCCACCTGACTCAAGCTTGTTGGCAATATCCACATCCCATGACCAGACATCAAACTGCCACTTCCGTAGGCCCAAAACTCCACACAGCACGGATCCAGAATGTATTCCTATCCGCATGTCAATGTCATGCTTTGTTCTTGACCTAACATACCTGCGTGGCAAAAATGTTAATAGACACAGCGTTCTGAGATATGCTCCTGCCATCAACTTTAGCGAAAGCTGAAACTATGATCCATCACATTTTCACCCCTCAGTATTGACTTGTCTTCCAGGCCTTGCCAGATAGTTAGGCAGCTGCAGAATTAACTACGTGTCAGGGATTTACATATGTTTAGAGAAAAGAAAGCTGTAAAATACAACACCAATTTGGTGTGAAGGGATACTCAATAGGTTTGTACAATTAAGAGATAACAGTTGTGGGGTGGCAGTACACATGCAGTCATAGAATAGCTCTGAAAGCAGGATTTTTACAAAGGCGCTTAATTGCATGCACAGCTCAATGGTACACACATTATTCCCATTATACAGAAATACAAAAAGAGAGAGAAGCAGAAATGCTGGAATGGATCCATTGAGGCCTTTTGTATAAAAACATAACAGAACATTTAACACTAAGAGAAACTATCACAGTTAAATTATACAGAGGTCCCAATTCTAACTTCCTATTATGAGCCACTTCCAGCTTTGTAAAACTCTCAGGTTTCTGGCTGAAATTTTCCAGGATTGGTGTTTGCCCAAAAGGGAATTCATTTTGGACAGGTTGGAAAGAAACGGCGTATCCCTTTTTGAGTATGATGCATTTTTACAAATGATATAATTTTCCCATGATAAAAACATTTTTAGGATCTCTCTCAGAGTAACTCTGTTTGCACCAAAACTAGCTGAGATTGCATGAATGCAATTTGACATTAGAGGGCATTTCTGCATTCTATATTAGACAATAATTAGACAAAATACAGAAATGATCTTGAGAGCATGGCACAGTCCTCCAGTCACTCCCACCCTGTGATCAGCATTTCCTGTTGGCTCACTCCAAGCTTTTGGACTGTAGGTCTTACTCTCTTAAAGTGCCCTCATTTCCCATTGAGCGTATTGGGTATCTAGGCACTGAACTGCATTTTTCTGATTTAGCCTCCTGGAGCCAGATGCCTAATGCTTATGTATGCTCGAGCCTAAACTGGGAGCACCTATGTGGCTAAACTAGATTTTCCCCAAAGTGTCTTCCCTAAGTTCACAACCACCAAGGTTTGAAAGAGCTGTTTGTTTCTGCAGACCAGCTATGGTGCATGGATGCATTATCATTGCATGGGACACATGTAGCGTATCCAACTTTTTAAATCTCCATGCACTATCACTAGGATGTTTGCCATCCAGGAGAGATTCTGTACGCACAACCTCTGTTACAAAAATGCTATGTTTGCTTAGTTAAGCACTTACCAACAAGAAAATGACAGGGTTAAGGCTGCACAACAGTCCTTATCGGTGTCCTTTTGTGCCTGGTAAAACTCATCCCACAAGGATCACCTTCCTACCTAGTTAACGCTACTAGGTGCCTTTATTAACAGTCCCAGAAAGAATACTTAAGTGCTGGGTCTGGTTTAAGCTGTAGGTCTGCTGGAGTAAACGGAGC
Organism: Alligator sinensis; assembly: GCF_000455745.1. Taxonomy (NCBI): domain Eukaryota; kingdom Metazoa; phylum Chordata; order Crocodylia; family Alligatoridae; genus Alligator; species Alligator sinensis. The sequence goes on along the minus strand of NW_005842115.1, from coordinate 93,645 downwards.
TACTCTACGTTAAGATAGCCCCTTCCTTTCAAATAAATCCAAAAGCACTTTGTATGGCAAGAGACTGTGGATACTAAATCACCATTCCCTAGAAAGGGTACTTCCGAATCAGAGTCAAGACAGTTCGGCAGGGTAAGGTGCGAAACTCGTAACTAAGTTGCCTGTGCTGTATCTCCTATGAGGATATGTAGAATTGTGTAGCCTCTAGAGCTCTTAGTCTAACACCATTCATTTGCTTTAGAAAATCACCACTAGAGTCAGCACTAATTAGTAGCCCTGTTGGCAATCTCAGGAGAAATAAAGTGCACTTCGTTACTGTCGGTCTGCTCTTTCTCTACAGTTGTTCCAGCCCTGCTGCCACTGAAGTCTGTGGAAATCGTGTGCCACCCTGCAAGAGCACAGGCAAAGATCAAAGAGCGTGCTGTCGTGTTTCTTCAGGTGCCCACCATGCCTCAGGTGCCTTAACCAGGACCTCAGCAGGTACCTACAGGAGACCACCATGCCTCAGGTACCTACAGGAGACCAGGAAAATTGCTGATTGAGTCCCTTCAGTGCTTGGCCTTTGACGGCTGTCAACAAGGACATCAATTCAATGTGTTAAAAAGAAGAAATAGAAAGAAATGCTGTCAAATTGCGAGGAATCACAGGAAAAGCAATTCCCCTTTACTGTCCTCACCTGAATGTTCTGAAATCTTAGAAAAATGATGTCTGTAATATGTGCCTATGCAGCTGTTATCCTGCTAGGGCAGTGCTTACTCATCAGACCAGGACACCAGCAGGTCTCAACGACCTTGGCAGGTAAAGTGGTCAGACATTTGCACATTGGTAAAACCTATTCATTTGGAATAATTCTTCCACAATGTGTCAAGCGCAAATAGGTTTCCTTACAAGCAACGAGCATGCCTGGCTTTTTGTCTCTATCTTTTTTGCATTCAAACCCACCTATTATGGGCACTTCAAATGAACTGCTATTCCCTCCTGAGGTACTTACTACGTCTTGGGACTGACGGCATTCTGAATCCTGCTCTGAACAGCATTTTCTTTTGTTTCAATTGCATTTTTAGCATTTCCTCTTTGTGAAGAACAAAGTGAAACAAAGCAAAAAACTGTTTTTCTCTAACAGGGGTTGATTGGGAACTCCAGGAGTTAATTGAGAAACTCCAGCATGTCACAGTTTAAAGCTTGGCTTTCAGCCTTACAGACATCAGTGTGAAACATCTTTATCTATCAGTGTAGGTATCTCTATAGGCCACTTCATCGTAGTATCTCAGGATCATCCAAATATTTGAAAGAAAGAGAGCGATAATGCTTTATCTGCATGAAAATGCCCCGAAACCAGCTTAGCAGGCTAGCTAAGGAAATCCCCAGTTAGCACAGAATTGCCATAGCAATTTCTACCCTATCTCCTTTCCAGCCTCCATGGCCAGAAGAAAGGAAATTTGGCTGGGAAGTTGCTGTAACCTGACAATCTCTTACTGTCAGAACAGTCCTTGGGGGCTATGGCCAAAATGGATGGTCTTAAGGCCATCCTCCTGAGCTGTCCCAATCACAGCTTTGCTGCAGCTCCAAATCTGAGCTGGCATCAAAACAAACTTGCCTGCAATATAACAAGAACTGTTGAGGCAGAAAGGTTAAGATGTTCTGCTAGAGCTCCAGGGCTGTGAGTGTAAGTATTGCTCCCATCTCTGACCCAACTGTACATGGTTGCTGCTCTCTTAGGCTGCAAACTAATGTTACATCTGTCCCCAGAAAAAAAAAAACAAAACACATTTTATCCCAGGACAAAGTGTCTTTGTTCACATGTCCATGTCCATTGTCCTGTGATAAATCCCCAAAACATTTGGCAGGATAAGATGCACTACCAATTTATCCAGGGACATTGAGAAGTGTGGAATTGCATCATTGAGTCAATGGCAGAGAAGTGGCAGTGCATTCAGCCACTCACTAACCCTGATTGGAAGGACGATGTGTATACACACCTATCCCTGGACATGTATATTCAAGGAAAAACAGAGGCACAACTTGTCCTGAGACAAATGCAATGTCTGTTCCTAGTCTCAGGCCGAGGAATCAACCACAGCTGTGTGTGATGTTAACCGCATCTCTCCCTTGCATGTTACCAGTCACAGAAACTGGTGTGTCTTAACCCTGCTTGCCCAACAGGTAGCTAAGCATGTGCACACTTGACTTTGATTTAAAGAAAAATAGTTTGATTGGGCTTTTTTTGGAGCTGTGTGTGAGTGCAAAGAGCAGCATCTTAGGATAAGGTAACCTGGGGAGAGGTCTTGCATATTTAATTCCACACTCGGTGGGTTCTGTGGTCATTCCCTTTTTCTAGTAGTCAGGTTCATAGTTCAGGACCTGCTCCAGTGAAAGATCTGTCACCTGTACTCATGAGTCTGCCCTAATGCTCAGCAATTTTAGCTACAGAACAAAGCCTGATAGTGGGTCAGGGACACAGAGGGATGTAATCCCGCCGTAAGTCTGACACTTATTTTTTTATTTTATTGCACCATTTTACTGTGATTTTGATGGAAGTTTGCAGTACTGTTACCCCAACCATTCGGAGAGCTTGAATCAGGCCACTGAGAAATCATGAGATTGGCTTCAGATAATAAAAATAAAATAAATGTGGGGTTCTGTATATATACACCTCTTGGTTTTCTGAACCATCAACTCTCTGCAGTCATGAGGAACAGAAATGTATACTTAAAAAAGAAGACACATGGAGATTATGACATGATCCCTGTGATGAAACCAAACTCCACCTCCCCCTCTCCCAGCATTGAGATTCACAATTAAACTGTGAGAATAAGCAACATTGCAATTTGCAATATACCGTCTGGAACTGTTCTACACGTATGATAAAAATATTATCAAATTCAATTCTATAGCCATCAAAGGAATTGTCACTTCTCCCCATCTGACCACTTTCCCTGCCTGCCTTTTTCTTTTGTTCATACCAAGATAATTATTTCTGGCTTCATGTCTGCTTTCCTTATCTTGATATATAAAGATAATTGGATGCAGAGGAGTAATTGAGAAGAAAGCTTTTCATTAAAAAAATGTACAAACTGAAAAGACCTTAATTTTTATAAAATGGCACAATCGGTTCAATATATATGAAATAATGTAAATTAGAGTCTCATCTTCATGCACAGCTTATGCACACAAACCTCCTCACAGTAAGTAATAAAAAATGACTATGCAGCTGAGATGATATTTCCCTTTGCTTTGCTAAGGTCAGCTGGATTGCTATATTTCCTTTGGCATAAAAATATTGGGATAGCCTGACAAAGTATTTATTTTACAGGGAGGTTTAAAGAAGGGGGCTGTAATGACTTTGCCATTGTTGATTGTGTGTCTTTTTAAAAAGTCGAAGAACGCAGGACTGCTTTCAACCCTTCCTTCCCAAAACTGCGAACAATGAGGGGGCGAGGGGGTAAGGATCTCAGAGGTGCTGATGCGTGTACAAGATCCTAGCTGACAGGCAAGAATGAGGGTGATCTGAACCATAAGGAAAGTTACTGGAGGGGAAAAAGGACACTTGCATGTGGGAGGTGACTTTTTACATGATGAGCTATGCACCTCATCTGAATTGCCCTTCTTTTTCACCCAGCCCTACTGGGCCTTCCACTGGATTCACAGCTATTTGCATTTGCCCAAGTGACTTAGAGTCTGGTGTACGGGTATTCTGACAAAGTCTGTGCCCAGCAGCACTTGCTGATGACATATAAAGGAGATCTCTTTAAACCACACACTCACTCCTCTCAAGTTCAAGAGGTGTAAGGCTGTGGTACCTAAAATGACCATAGTTACTTCATTCCAAGATGAGGTTTTTTTATCTTGTTCAACATGGTGGCGGGAAGCCCCTCATCTTGCAATCCAGCATGAGGCAGCAGTGGAGAAGACAGTAGCTCTAGCCCTGGTCTGGGTTTGGGGCCGGAGCTACAGCTACTGCCTGCCCCTGCAGCCTCAGGTCCCCCACACCTCCTGTCTCCTCCACCACCGCCTATTCCCCCCATCTCCCCCACTGCCCCAGCAGCTCTGCCCCACCTGTCTGCCCCCTGCCTCTTACCCTTGCTCCGCTCCAGCCTGTGGCATGGAGTACAGCCCCAGCCTGGCCTGCTAGCTGTGACAGCAGTGGCACATCTGGGGAGGGTCCAAGGCTGTGGGCAGGCAGAGCTGGTGTGGGGGCAGAGAGGGGCCTGAAGCTACAAGGGGGCAGACACCAGGGGGACAGGCAGCAGTGGGGTGCAAGTAGTTAGGGACAAGATGTTTTTTCCCTCTCATTACCCTACTACTGACTGTCGCCTACTGCTACACGCCCCCCACCACAGCCTCCCCCATCGCCTTCCCCCTCACCGCCTGCTCCCCTGCCACTTTTTCCCCTGCTGCAGCAGTAGGAATGACAAACGTAAGAGGACCCTTCAATAATTAGATGCTATCCGTGGAAAATTATAACAAATGTATACATTGTCCACGATTAAAATCTAATCACTGGGACAGCGACTTAAATTCAGGGTTGTCTTGGTTTGGGGCGAACAAGGAATGACGCTGTTAAGGCCATACCTTCTTTTCAACAAAGTCTATGAAAAGACATTCCTTTGAAATCTCTCCATCCCGCCACCCCCGGAGCCTGCCTGCCTGAGCTGTGTGGGGGCCTGGTGCTTCCCTCCATGGCTGCAGCACCCCCAGGGACAGCCTGAGCTGGGTGCCTGCGGGCAGGTGCCATCTGCGGGGGCGGGCTGCCGTGGCTGTGGGGGGAAGCACCAGCCCCTCCCTTGCAGCCCAGGGACCTCTCCACCCACCAGCAACTCACCCTCCCCTCCCTGCCACAGAGGCAGGTAAGTGTGGGGTACGTGCACAACGCGGGGGTTTAATCAGCCCTAAATTGAATCAGTATTTTTTAAAACACATCGCTTCAATTTAGGGCCCCCATTTCACCTACACATGCCCAAGATTTGCTACCAGAAGAGAATATACTTTGGAACTGCACCTGCAGATGGTTCGACTCTAAGCTCACAAGAGGCTGTTAGTACGAGATAAAAACAAAACAAAACATGAGTTGTGTTGCTTTCTGACCCACATATAGCCTAACGATGTAACTTTTTATATCTAGCGGGGATTCTTCTTCAAGGACTTGAGTGCTTTTTCATGTTGACATGAAATGAAAGTGGATAAACTCAAGCAGATGTGTATGCTATACCTGTCAATTCTGGGAGCTGTGTTCTGCTTGGAAAAGAAAGAGATATTATTAGTGGGGGGCGGGGGGGGTGTTGGAAGTTAGGCAACACAATGCACTAATTTACTGAATGGGTTGAACAATGAGGCTGCAGTTTAATGACTCATAGATCTAATATTTTGTAGGGGTAGCTTTGCAATGTCTGTTAGCCATGTGTGGCAAACATTACACTCTGGTCCTATTTAGAGCAGCTTCAGAGAAGGAGTTGCCCTCAAATTATAGTATTAGAGCTAGACCCCGGTCCAATTAATATCCACTTTCTATAGAGGTTTCTACATCATGCTTGCCACTGTACTATCTGTATTGAGAGTGTAGTGACAAGAGAGCCAGGGCCTTGCTTCTGCTATGTGTCTAGCTTTCTCTCATTTCTCCTTTACCACAACCTCTCCCTGTACTAGTTGCATAAGGCAGGGGTACTTAACTGTCAGCCCATGGATCAAATTGGGCCCCCAGAGCTATGTCATTGAGCTCCCCGAGACCCCCATGCACCGAAAATTTAGTGTTGGGGGAGCAGAGGCACCACTCCTCCACTGCCAAATTTCTGGACCCATGGAGAGCCTTAGGCCCTGCGCACTAGATCGGACATGCAGGGCAGTGTGGAGCCCAGTCCTAACAAACAGGCAGGGTGGGGGGCAGTGCTGGATTTCAGGGCCCAATCCTGGCATGCAAGGCCTGATTCTGGCATGTGGGGCTGGACGTGGGTGGCGTGTGGTGATCCTGGCATGTGGGGCCAGTGCAGAGCCCGATCATGGCATGTGGGGGCTAGCCAAGGCTGTGCGGGGCCCTATCCAGATGTGCAGGCCAAGGCAGCGGCAATATGGGGCTTGATCCTGGCATGTGGGGCTCATGGGCCTGCCTTGCACCACTCATCTGCCCTAGGGGCCAAAAGCTTGAGCACCGTTGGCATAAGGGAAGCCAACTAACTGAAGCCCCAAAGTCCAAGATGCACTACACCAGCACGTGAAGGTGCAGGAATACCTCATAGTTTCTACATTAGCATCCTTAACCAAAAATATTACAAATTGGTATGAGATCCCATAGATTCAATCACAAACCTTTAAAAGGAGGGGCCTTTCCTTTGAAGACTATAAACTCACACAATGTCAAATCAGTAAGAAAAAAAAAAGATTTCAATGACATATTGCCATTATGTTCCTATTATTTTTGGTCACATGTCCTATGGGGGTGAATGTGTCAGGGGTAAACATGTCTCTTAATATTTAATTCCACTGATTTAACTCCAGAAGAACAGAGCAGCAAATGCAGCCTGGAGTAACACATGATGATCACACCTTGCAGTTCTAAGTGAATATTTGCCTATTTTTTGTTTTGTTTTGATGTCTACATTTTCCATTTTTTGTCTTCGGCGTTGCTCGGATTATTGTCACTCCAGCTTTCACTAGCTCTGTATGATTATCAAAAGAGTCTGGGGAGAGACTATTGAGTTGGATCATTTCCTGCCCATGGGCAGGGGGGCTGGACCTGATGATCTGTAAGGTCCCTTCTAGCCCCTAACATCTATGAAACTATGAAAGTATGTATATTGTAAACTGGGTAGTCCAAAAGTGACTTTGGATTGTTACTGCCAAAGCACTTTTTTAACATGTACAAACAACTCTGAATTCACATGAAATCTTCACATATTGAATGTGGCATTCAAAAGTCAGATGGATAAGACTTCCCAAAGGACCCAGAAAATGAGTAAGAGAGCTGTATTTTCCCAAGAAAAACCAATCTGCTACTGAGATCATCCACAATAATAATATTTTTTCTTTTTAATTCATGTTTACTATTAGAGACTGAGCACTGACTTTTAATGAAGGCAAGATACTGTTTTGCTCCAGAAATGTAGCTTAGGTTTGTGGTAAAAATAGTTCTGTCATTATAAATACTCTTTCAGATTGCACTTTCACGGGAGGGAACCCAAGCCATGAAACCACCATAAACTCCTTGATGTGCCAAATAAATATGTTGGTATGAGGGCTGGTTTGAATTTCTGCTACCATGCGGGGAGACTGAGCTCCCCCCCTGAGGAAATTGGAATTCAAGCAGCCTCACAGTCTGCTCCCCACCCCTCCCTCCTCAAATTATGTGCACTTGGGGTACAAAAAATTTCTCCAAGGATCAGAGAAACTCAAACCTGCAGAGCAGACGTGGAAAGCAGCCCCAGGAGAGGACTACTGGATATTGCCATTGCTACAGATTCATCAGGTTTAAAGTCAGAAGGTGTCATCAGATCCCCTTTTTAAATCCTGCATAACACTGACCATCACATTTAATCCAATTACCCCTGTATTGATGCCAATAATTGATGATGAGCTGAAGCATCAGGAAGGCATCCAGTTTTGTCTTGAAGATATCAAGAGACAGAGTCCAGCTCCTTTCTTGGTATCTTGTTCCAGTGGTTAATCACTCATCAGGATTCATGTTTTATTTCCAGATTGAATGTGTCTTTAGCTTCCATTACTAGTTCTTTTGACCTCTTTCTCTTCTAGGCTAAAGTGCTCTTTTGGTATTTAGTGGGTGCATATACATGTAAAATTAGTGTGAAACAATAAACTATGGCATAGTTTGCACTGGAGTTTATTGCTCCCAGGTGCAGCATTTACACGTGTGCCTGGGACTGTAGCATGTGGAGCTGGGGCATCGCAACCCTGGCTGGCAGGAAGCCCAGGATCGGGGTGGGGGCAGTCAGCCTGCTAGCCCAAGGCTGCTCTGACCCAGTTCAACATGCTATGAAGGAGCTGGCTGGGGCACGAGGGTGCTAAAGAACAGGGCTAGCCAGTAGGCAGCCCCACACTGAAGCATCCTCGTACCCCAGCCAGCCACAGTCACCATCTACACGTGCATTGCATGAGAGTGAATAACTCCCCCATAGAATAGTACTTGTGCCGGGCAGTACTATTCTAGAGTGGAGTTAATTAATTTACTCCAGCCTAATAGGGGCACATGTGTAGATGCCGATGCTTTATTGCAGAGCTAATTAGGCAACTGCAGTAAGTGTCTCGTGTAGATGCACCCTGTGTTTGCTACTCACTAAGGTGCACTGCAAAAAGCAGTCCATGTAGGCATACTCCAGGTAGCTCCAGCCTGGGTGCCAGAAGCAGTATAGTTGCACTAGCATGGCACAGCAGCCAGGTTAACTTACCCTGCTGAGTACCATGCTCTATTGCTTCTAGGACACTGTGCAGTATTGACACACCCTGCATTTGTTCAATGTATGGTGCAACAGGGTCACATTTTTGATCGACTCCTAAGACCTCTGTTATTGTTGTTATTTATTTGTATTTCAATAACCCAGCGGATTAGAAATAAGAGTCAGTAAAGGAAGTAGACTAGATTCTGTTCCTGTCTGGTCCTTCAGCAAGCACAAGTGCTTCTTTGTCTGAAAGTCACATGTTTCTGGGAGTGACAAAAGCAATAATTGCACAAGCAGCTTTGCCCAGATATCTTATTTTGATCATTGGAACTTCCCTGTAAATACTTCCTGCCCTTCAAGAAAGCCTTAAATAGAGGTAAGTAACCTAAATATATCTGAGGTTGAAAGAATGGATTCATCTCCTGTATCATTCTCCCAATAGTCCAGATATAGAAGATATTTCCTTTGTGAAGGCTTCAGGCAAAAAAAAAAAAAAGATATCCTATAATCATCCAAATGTTACTACTGGTAGGACTTATTTCATATTAATCTCTGCAGTGGTCAATTAAAATATATTTAGGTCATATAAACTCTTCCACAAGGTTTCTCCGTTATAGCTGAGGGACTCACCAGTTTCAGTTCTGACTGACATAGATAGCATAAATCATACTGGCCTCTTTCCCACTCAGATAAATCAGAGTGCAGATGGCTATTCTATTATTTTTAGTACCAGTAGTAGTAGTAGCAGCAGTAGTATCATAGGATCCAGGGGCTGCAAAGGAGAATGAGGCCACACTATGAATTGTACAAACACACAAAAGATAAAGCCTTTGACTAAAAGGGCATATTATATCACTTCCACTGGGATCTTGCTGGCACTGCGGAGAGGTATAGCTTTGCTTACTTGCTCCTAGTTCAAATCTACAAAACCCAGAAAGGAGGCACCCTTCCACCCCCACAATGGTTCTTGATCCCACCAAAGACAGAGAGCTCAAGGGTACCAGCAGGGGGGCACTCAGAGTGGCTTCACCACTTCGTTCCAAGTTTGGTGTGTATAGAGTGAGAAAGGCTGTGCGTCTCAACGGCCCCTCTGGATGTATTGATTATTAAAGCTATTCAAACTCATATTAAATTTATATCACAGTAGTGCTTGGAGACCTAATCAGTAGCTGGGCCCTAGTGTGCTAAACTTGCATAAATATACCAAGGAGAGACAGTCCCTGCACTGAGGAATTTACAATCTCAGAACAAAACACGACACATGAAGGTTTGGTAGATGGTGGGTGCATCTATGCGAGATGCTTTACTTGAGATTAGAGCTAATTACTGCACAGTAAGCCTCACCATCTACATGTACAGATGCTTACAGCACAGTAATTTGCTGTAATTGCAAATACATTTGCTACCTTTAGATACAGGTAGCAAATTTACTCTTGTTTAGTTACTGTGCAGTAGCACACATGTAGATGGCTGACTGGGAGCAAATGTTCTCCCAGTCAGCCATATGGCGGGGGCAGGAAATTTCTCCCTGCTGCTTGAAGCTGTCTGGTGCTGGGGTGGGCTCCACCACCAAAGCCTGGATGGGAACTATGTCCCCCTGCCTTGGCAATGGGGAGCTCCCAGCCCCCATTTCATGATCAGGGTGATTCTTATCTCCCAGCATAGGCCCTGTAACCATGGGGCTTGGGCTGGGAACTAAGGATGTCTCAGCCTGGGCTCCACAGCCACAGAGCTTGAACTGGGAGATAAGAATCTCCCAGCCCTGGCCCTGCAAATCCAGAGCGGGGGCTAGGAGCTCCCTGCTGTGGGGCAGGGGGACACTGTCCCTGCCTGAGCTCCAGTGGTGGAGCCTCCCTAGTAGCTGGCAGCTCCTGGGGGCAGAGCCCCCGACCAGGAGACAGCGGTCTCCCAGCCCTATACTCCCTGCCAGCCTCTGGTCTAGCACCCAGGGAGAGCTAAAGCTCCCCCTGGATGCTGCAGGGGCCCAGTGCAGGGCCACAGGGAGTGGAAACAGTCTGCAGCTAGGAGCAGCAAATCTGCTCCCACATCGCTGCACATGTAGACACATGCCCAAGCGAATTTTCTCTAGAGTACTTTACTCTAGAGTAAATTGCTCATGGATTATTTACATGTGTAGATGTTTAATGTGCAGTAGCCTAATAACACTGCGTAGTAGCGTGCCGGGCAAAAACCGTGCTAACATACTACTGCACACTAGTATTAGGCTACTGCACAGTAAGTGTCACTAAAAAACTGTGCGTCGGGACTACTGCACAGTAACTGTAATTACTGAGCATTTAGTTAGTACTTAACCAAGCAAGTACTAAAATAAATGTCCAGTAACTACTGCACATTAATGAACATATAGACGTGCCCAGCATGTACTATCAAACATATGCAAATAACTATATTCAACTGCACTTTTTAATGCTCCTGATAGATAGCTTTTCCCATCTATAATTGATATGATTCATGCTTCCCTTCCTGAATGCCAGGGGCAAAATATCCACCACTTTTAATGGTATGTCAACAACCTTCTTAGAGATCTGTTATATAGCCGCTTTTTCCATTCATTTTCTTCAAAGTCTTCCTACATTGAGGGGATAGTGGCAGCACCTGGAACTGTCTCATTAGAAGGCAGACAGAATTGGGAAGAAAGACCAGAACACAATGGAGCACAAAAAAGCTGACCAGCAGGAACACAGTCATGGAAGAGCATTAGGAAAAGGTTTCAATGGCGAAGGGTGTGGGAGGAGGAGGACAGGAAGATGGTGCTGGACAAAAGAATAGGGGGCTATAACAGCAGGTACTGGCCACTACTGAGGGCAATATCCTGGACTAGAGCTAAACATGAACTGCTGAAGAATTATAATGTCTACGCATGTATTTAATCAAAATATAGTACTCCTATCAGCAATGCAACTATGTCTGCATCTACATACTGCCTATGAGTATAATGCCTACATCCTTTAACTGAGACTATTGCCAGCTCCTATGGGTTTAAGAGGCAATGGAGCTTAATAGGTGCCCTTTGCTTAGCTGGCAAATGTTATAGTGCTTAGAAGCTTTCCTCTGAGCTATTATCTAAACTAGAGCATTGCCACAGCTGTCTATTTTACTTTTATTGTAAAAGAGATTATAGACAATGAGCCAGTTGCATCTTATCCTCATCAGCCTTATCTTAAAAACCAAAAACCTGTGCACATGAACAATACAAGTGAAACTTGCTATATTTCAGCTGTGAAAATAGTATTGAAAAAGTATAGCTGTCACCCTCCCCACAATATGCATTTCTTATTAACATCACAGGCATGGTATCAAAAGCATTTAATATGAATGCAGTCATTAGTGATAAACACAGATCTGATGCCACTTTTCATATTAAAAGATCTTCTGCTATGCTTCAGTGAATCGATACCATGCCCCTCTATGACCCAGCAACATATTATTTGATTATTTACTCTGTATAGCATTAAAATGCTGAAATAAGAGACTACAGAACAACAACCACAATGGAAGAAAAGGATAAAGGAAAAAAATTACCTGATAGTTTTGATCATGCTGAGTCCCATTTCTACACAACAGTGTGCATGGTCTTGGCGTGGTTCTGGGAGCCCGGAAACGCAGTAGTAACAGTCCCCCAGGATCTTAATTCTAAGGCAATGATGTTCCTAAATTAAATGTGTCAAAAGAAAAAGATTTGAACAGTCAGGAGTTGGTAATGAAAAGATGAGAATGCGGGTGGCATAAAAAAAAGACTGGAAAGAAATTTAAATGCTTTTCAGTGTATATTTTTTCTCTGTGTAATTAATAATATTCAGCTTTCTTGTAATTTTTCTATTCTTACAGCAAAAAATATATATTTGATGAACTTTCCGGTGTGTGTGCTTGTCTGCTAGGACCTTATTGGCGATGCATGTAGCTTTTGCTGGGGATGGATCAGAAGCTAGGCAGCGATCTAGAAACTGTGCAAGGGGATAATGAGAATAGCATGTAGAACAAATTTTTTGAGACTACAGGGCCAATACCCACTCAGTGGACCCCCATGGATGCTAATGGACTCTGGATTAGGCCTATATTGTGGAGAAATGATGCTCTGGGTTATTGGTACAATAAGTATTTACTTGGCATTCCACTAGAAGTGATCTTTACTCTCAGGAGGAAATATAGTATTTCACCCTTTATAACTGCCTTACATAGTACAATACAGTGTTTTTGGATCATTACTTAAGAATCCTTTTTTTCCTTCTAAGGTCTCAACCCTCAGATATACCCAAGTATACAACATTTCCACTCTCTACTGCAGTGGTTAGAACAAAATCCAGTCCTATAAACAAAGCATCCATCCCAGTAAAGTGCTTAAGCTCATATTTTCATAGATTTCATAGACATTGGGGCTGGAAGGAACCTCAGAAGATCATCGAGTCCAGCCCCCTGCCCCAGGGGCAGGAAGTCAGCAGGGATCATAGGATCCCAGCAAGATAAGCATCCAATTTACTCTTGAAGGTGTTCAATGTGGGTGCTTGAACCACCTCCGATGGCAGGCTGTTCCAGACCTTGGGGGCTTGGACAGTAAAGAAATTCTTCCTTATGTCCAGCCTGAAACGGTCTTACTGGAGTTTAAAACCATTTGACCTCATCATCCCTTGGGCCCTCTGGTGAACAAACGTTCCCCCAGATCCTGGTGGTCACCCCTGATAAACTTATAGGTGGCCACCAGATCGCCCCTGAGCCTGCGCTTTTCCAGGCTAAAGAGCCCCATGGCGCTCAGCCTGTCGTCGTAAGGTCTGTTTTCCTGACCTCTGATCATGCACGTGGCTCTTCTCTGGACTCTCTCAAGCTTCTCCACATCCTTTTTGAATTGTGGAGCCCAAAACTGGATGCAGTACTCTAGTTGCGGCCTCACCAAGGCCCAGTACAACTGGAGAATGACGTCCCGGGATTTGCTTGAGAAGCATGTATGGATCCAAGCCAGCATTTTGGTCGCTTTACTAGCTGCAGCATCGCATTGCAGGCTCATGTTCATCTTGTGGTCAATGATGCCCCTCAAGTCTCTTTCTTCCATAGTGCTAGCCAGTGTAGCACTACTGAGCCTATAAGGATGCTGCAGGTTTTTCTTCCCAAGGTGGAGAACCTTGCACTTTTCAGTGTTAAACACCGACACGTTCTCATCCGCCCACTTGCTGAGCCTGTCCAGGTCAGCCTGGATCACCCGCCTGTCTTCTGGTGTGGATGCTTAGCCCCAAAGTTTGGTGTCATCAGCGAACTTGGCCAGTCCACTTCTGACTACAATGTCCACATCATTAATGAAGATGTTGAACAATATGGGTACAAGGACAGAGCCTTGGGGGACCCCACTGGTCACAGGGCACCATGACAATTGACTTCCATCAATTACTACCCTCTGGGTCCAACCATGGAGCCAATTCCCCAGCCAACGGATCATAGATTCATAGATGTTAGGGTCGGAAGGGACCTCAATAGATCATCGAGTCCGACCCCCTGCATAGGCAGGAAAGAGT
>NW_005842115.1:43218-77386 GCF_000455745.1 Alligator sinensis | reverse complement strand
CCGAGTCCCAGAGAAAGGGGGGGACTATTGAGAAGCCCAAGGGGGGCATGGCGAGCCCCGAAGAGGGGGAGCGCCTTATTGAGAAGCCCGGGACGGGCGTAGCGAGCCCGGTCATAGGCTAGTACGGCAGTAGACCTCAGACAGGGGTAGGGTGCTGCGGTGGACCCCGACAGAAGGGGTTAGTGGTACAATGCCCCAGGAGAAAGGCAAGGTGCTGCGGTTGTCCCTGAGGAGAGGGGATAGCAGTGCGGTGAGCCTGGGTCAGCGAGGGTAGTCGTGCAGTGGGCCTAAGGGACCGGAGGCTTGGCTGGAAGTCCCGTAGCAGGCCAGGTTGTTTTAGAGAAGGCCCAGGGAATTTAGACTCTGCAATGATGTCGGCCAGTGCCTTCAGCACCCTTGGATGGAGCTCATCCGGGCCTGCCGACTTAAAGGCATCCAGTTCTTCCAAATGACTCTGCACCATCTCAGGGTCTACACATGGTAGTCTGGCGTCTTGCTGCTGCCTCTCTACAACCCCAGTGAGAGACTTGTCGTGCCCCTCGCTTAGGAACACTGAGGCAAAGAACTCGTTGAGGAGTTCAGCCTTGTCCCCTCTGTCCGTCACCAATTGTTTCTGCCCATTTAGCAGGGGTCCTATTCCTCCCTGGGCCTTCTTTTTACTCCCTATATATCTAAAAAACAATTTCTTGTTGTCCTTTACTTGGGATGCCATCCTCAGCTCCATGGTAGCTTTGGCCTGTCTAACTGCCTCCCTACAAGCACGAGCAGAGGAGGTATACTCGTCTTTGGTGATCTCTCCTTGTTTCCACTTTTTGTGTGCTCCCCTTTTGGCCCTTGAGCTGCCCTGGATTTCTGCGGTCAGCCAGGGAAGCCTCCTGGCCCCTTTCCCTCTTTTACCCCACATGGGGATCGTCTCGCTGGTGGACCCGAGGCCACAACTGGCCAGTTTCACCAAGAGGTGATCATGGGATGCCAGATTGAAGGCTTTTTTGAAGTCAAGATATATGACATCAATCTCCTCTCCCTTGTCCAGGTGATAGGTCACCTGGTCGTAGAAGGAAATGAGATTGGTTAAGTAAGATCTACCTGCAACAAGCCCATGCTGGCTATCCCTCAGGATGTTGGTGTTGGCTAGTCCATTAAGGATGACCTCTTTAATAAACTTTTCTAAGACCTTCCCCAGGATAGAGGTCAGGCTGATGGGCCTGTAGTTTACCAGATCTATTTTCCTCCCTTTCTTGAAGATAGGTACCACATTGGCCTTCTTCCAATCTTCAGGTACTACAGCAAATCACCAGGAGTTCTTGAAGATCCGTGCCAGGGGCTGGGCTATGATGCTTGCCAGCTCCTTGAGTACCCTGGGGTGGAAACTGCCAGGGCCGGCTGACTTGAAGGTGTCCAGCCTCTCAAGGTGTTCCTGCCTTGCTTTAACTGTAAGGGCAGGCTGAAGTGCTTGGTGACTGCCTATACTTGATAATCAATGAGCAGGAATTGGGGCTACAGTAATTTGAGGGAACAAATGCAGGTTATTTAGATCTGGAACTTATTACAAGTTCCTCTTGTGCTGGTTCACAGATTATTTCTATGATGAAATGTCATCTACAAAGCAAACTTTGTCTACAACTAGATAAGCATATGCTTGCTCAATAGCACAAAACTTGCAGGGAAGATGCAGTCATGCATGGGAAGCAGTATGGAGATTCCTCAAGCTGCTCCATTAAGTAATAACAATATCTGGACGAATCTATTTGCAGTATTTACTTTTTGGCCATGGTTAAACAAATGGCATTGCCCACTGGGAATTTCAAGGCAGATGTCTTGAGACAAAGGTGCACAAACAGTTATTTTAGGGAGAAGCTGCCTGGCCTTGGTAAAGAAATTACCCTGAATTGGAATGGCAGTAAAATTTTTGAAGTTGGGGGCATATTAACTTGAGTTGGGGGGTTTTGTCATATGGCTGCAGTGTCTTTTTCTTCAGGGCAGCTGGAGTTTTCCTAGGGCACCCTGATGACATGTCCATGGCCAGAGCCTTTTTCTTCTCTCTGCCCAAGCTGTTTCCCAAATGAACCACACTTTAATCCAAAGAAATGGAACGAGAGCACATGGAAAATAGTAACTGCAGACACGGAGTTACCAATGCTGACTGTAGATAAGGAATCTGCTATTGGCCAACTCAAGAAGACTCCAGGCAGCCATATAAAATGCCTGGAGTCTCCTTGAGTTGGCCAATAGCAGACTCCTTATTGGCCAACTGAGAAATAAGGGTGGTGTTACACGTTCAACCTGATGCTAGCTAGGTGCAGTGAAAATGAGCGCTGATGCACGTTCAAGGACTTTAGCTGCCTTTGTAGCATTGCAGAGATGCTCCCTTTCAGGCCAGGGTTAAGGCCTAAACAGACACTAACTTTAATAGGTCACTGCATTCCAGTGATTTGCAACGGTTGTGACTAATGGGTGACACCACCCTGAAAATGCAGTCTTGCAAAAATACCTCAGAAAGGATTTACCCCAAATTTTTATACAGGGGCAGTAACCTAAGGCCTGATAGACTCTCCATCCCCGGACATTTTTAAGAGCAAGGGGATGGTTTAGTAAGGGATGATCCTGTCTGGAGCAGGAGGCCGGACTAGATGACATAAGGTCCCTCCCAGCCCTATTTTTCTACGATGCAGGTAACAAGACGCAGAGATGCCTGAGCTCGCTCTGCATGCCTTAGCTCCAGAACCTTAATCAGTGTAGCCGCATGTGTGCGATGCTGTGTCAGGGCGAATAAACCCAGTTTCTCAGTGGAGCTAATTAGCCTGCATAGCCACATGAATGTGGTTAAACTGCTTCATGTTCAATAATTTGCATGCACAGTAGGGACTGGTTATCTCTGCAGAGTGCTGCTTTGCGCTATGCAGTTATACCATTAATTGGTTTAGCACTGGGAGCCGAAGTAGGTGATGGAGCCATCTGAAGCGTTAAGCATGCCAAGAAGGTGAAAACCACTCCTGTGGGGAAGGCAGGAAGAAGCCTGTGCATCACTTAAATTTCCTTTCAGCTCTCATTGGGAGCAGAGTGGCGTATAGCAATTTTGGGTGGGTTGTCTGTGCAGGGATACATTTCACTCCTGATATAGGCTCTGGCTCTTGCGGCGCTACTAAAACAGTAAAGATCAGGTCTAGCTCTTTTCCCTACTTACGCATACAAATGCACCCATTATTGAACTTCCAGCTTTTTCAGGTATTGCTACAGACCTATCTCTGGGCCTTGTTATATGTTAATTTTAGGTGGCTCCTTGAGCTCTTAGCCCCTGGACTGTCCATGCATTAGCACCTTCTGACTGGAATAGCAAACCTTTTTTCTAACACAGAGATATTCTGTTCATCGACATACGTGCTTAACTTCAGTGACGTCAAACATCTCTGTGCCAATGGGATTTGAAGAGCAATACTGACATTTTTATTTTAATGAGTCTCCTGATCTCTGTAAATGACAATAGGTCCTTCCATCTAAGGGCTTGTCTACAAAAGTAACCATCAGGAAAGTTTCATAGTTGGTTGGGTTGGAAGGGACCTGAGCAGATCATCTAGTCCGACCTCCTGCCATGGCAGGAAAGAGCACTGGGGTCAAACGACCCCGGCAAGGTGTTCATCCAGCCTCCTCTTAAAGACCCCCAGGGTAGGAGCCAGCACCACTCCGCTTGGAAGTTGGTTCCAGATCCTAGCCGCCCTGACAGTGAAGTAGCGCCTCCTGATATCTAGCCTGAATCCACCCTCTGCCGGCTTGTGACCGTTATTTCTTGTCACTCCTGGTAGTGCTCGGGGGAACAGGGACTCCCCCAATGCCTGCTGGTTCCTCCTGACTAGTTTGTAACAGGCCACTAGATCCCCCCTCAGCCTTCTCTTGTGGAAGCTGAGCAGGTTCAGGTCCCGTAGCCTCTCCTCGTAGGACCTGCCCTGCTGCCCCCTGATCATGTGGGTGGTCCTCCTCTGGACCCTCTCCATGGTGTCCACATCCCTCTTGAAGTGCGGTGCCCAGAACTGGACACAGTACTCCAACTGTGGCCTGACCAGTGTTGCACAGAGGGGGAGGATCACCTCCTTGGACCTGCTCGAGATGCATCTGTGGATGCATGACAAGGTGTGGTTGGCCTTCCTGACCGTATCCCCACACTGTCGGCCCATGTTCATTTTGGCATCAATAAGACTCCAAAATCCTTTTCTGCCTCTGCACTGATGAGAAGGGAGTTCCCCAGCCTGTAGGTATGCTGCTGGTTCTTCCCCCGCCAGGTGCAGCACCTTGCACTTGACAGTGTTGAAAACCATCCTGTTCTCATCCGCCCACCCCTGTAACCTGTCAGGTCTGATTGCAGCCTATTCCTCCCTTCTAGTGTGCCCACTTCTCCCCACATCTTAGTGTCATCTGCGAATTTGAACAGGGTGCTTTTTACCCCCTCGTCCAAGACGCCGACGAAGATGTTGAACAGTGCGGGCCCCAGGACCGAGCCCTGGGGGACTCCACTGCCCACATCCCTCCAGGTTGAATAAGGCCTGTCCATCACCATTCTCTGGGTGCGGCCCTCCAGCCAGTTAGTGACCCATTTGACTGTGTAGGTGTCGACACCACAGTCTCCTAGTTTTTTTTAATGAGAATGGGGTGAGAGAGAGTGTTGAAGGCCTTCCTAAAGTCCAGAAAGACTACGTCCACCACAACACCTGCGTCCAGGTGTTAAGGAGAACCAAGGGGAGGCGTGGACTCAGTGTTCATGTATTAGTGGGTATTCATCCTCTTCAGGTGTGAAGGGGCTTAAGGTACAAAGATCTAGGGCCTTGTTACATCTTATGGTGTAAGCCAAACAAATGTTGATCGGTTTAGTGCTAACTTGGAGATTGGAGCAGGGACACCTTCAATTTGAGCAACACATCTGGCAGGAATGGCCACACCTTCATGGAACAGGAACTGGGTTGTGAGGATCAAGAGAGAATCCTGCCCTGGAGTGATGCATCTTTAAGCTGCATAAAGAGTGCTTTAAGCCACTTGAAAGTGTTAATGTGCAGGCAATCTAGGGCTTAAGAGCTCAATGAGCCACCCAAAATTATCATGTAACAGGGCCCCTAACAATTTGCTTTAACTTCCTTGAGTGTCCGCAAGTACACAAGTACTAGGAGCATATTATAATCACAAAGGATAGAGCCTGATGCCCTGATGCCTTTGCTTCTCAAATAATTCAGTTGATATCAGATATTCAACTCATGTTTGCTTTTATATTTCTAAACTGCTAGAAGAATTGTAAATATTATGCGGATAGGGAATAAAATAAAGCATTTTTAACATAGTCTTTTCCACCTGGGCCAATTACAAATATTACCAGTCTGAGAGTCTCCATCCTAATTAGAGAAATAGGAAAAATTATTATTTTTCAGCTAACAAAATAAATCTTGCAATACCTTATTATTGAACAAAGCATGCTACTCTACAAGTTCTTTCATTTAAACTGTATCCATAGGTGACACGGATGTGCAAGATTATCCTTGAAAGATCATCCTTTTCCCTAAAATATGGGTTCAGCTTTAAAAGTTAATTTAAGCACAAACAGGAAACATAGCTTAAAAATGGAAAGACTTCCTTCCCCTATTTATCTTCACACCTCATTAAAACCTGTGGGTGAAATACTACCACCAGTAAAGTCCAGGAGAATTTTGTGTGTCCGACGAGCTGTTTAAAAACACGGTGCCAAAAATTGGTGTCTTAGACAATCGTAAGAAATAAGCATGCGTGGGGGGAGGGGGGCGTTAATCCACCCTTTGCAGGCAGAAGTGGTGGGGGCACTGACATGACACCCTGGGCTGAGTCCCTCCGAGGAGTGGCTAGCCAGCCATGGGGAGGGGGCAGGGAGGGGGGATATGACTTGGCTGCCAGGGGTGGGGAGCTAGGGTTAGTTACGGAGCCTGACCCACTGTTGCCTCCTGCTGGGGCAGCCCCAGGGGGCAGGGTTCAGTACCTGCCACCTCCTGCCTTCAGCCCCATGCAGAGGCCATATTTTGCAGGCAGGCTGCAGCTGCAGTGCAGCTCCCCATTCCCTCCCTGTCCCGGCGGTGGCTGTGGCAGGGGAGAAAACCATCGCGGCAGGTGGAGGTGAAGCACATATCACCCGCTGCCTGCTCACAGCAGCACTGGGCACTCAGGGCAGGCTGCTGTGGGCCAGTCACTGCCTAAGCCCCTGGGCTGCAGGGCCGGACTGGAGCAGGCTGCATTTCTGGGCCACAGGGCTGGGCTGGCCCGGGCTGTGGCAGTCCATTGCCTCCCCCCATTGTTGCCCATGCCCCTGACCTGCAGCTGCCCTCCCTAAATGTCCAGCACTACTATGAGCAGGTGCTGGGTGACAGGTGCTTCACCTCCGCCCACCACAACGGTTTGCTCCATCAACACTGCAGGGAGGCGGAGGGAGTGGGGAGCCATGCTGCAGCTGCAGCTCACCTGCAAACCGTGGCCCCCACGCAGGGCTGGAAGAGAGAGGTAACAGGTGCTGACACCCACCCCCTGGAGCTGCCCCAGCCCGGGCTATGCTGCCACAGTGGGAGGCAGCATTGAGCTGGGCTCCGTAACTAGCCCCGGCTTTCCCCTTTCCCTTGAAGCCAGGTCACATCCCCTCTCCCCGCCCCCTCTCTGTGGCTGGCAAGCCACTCCTCAGAGGGACTTGGCCCAGGGTGCTGTGTCGGTGCCCCTACTGCTGCTGCCTGCAATGGGGGGATTAAACCCGCCTCTTCCCCTTAGACTTCTGGTGTCCAGCCACCATGGCCCCAGGTGCATGGCGTCACCTATGGGGGGATTAAACCCACCTTCCCTTCAAGCTACTGGGGTCTGGCCCCACCCCCACTCCTGTTGCCAGCCATTGAGTGAGGGTGGGGGGCTGCTTCCCCCTCTCCCTCTGGGCACACCCTGGCTGGGATCCTTGCAGGCTAGGGTAGGGGTTAAAACCCCTCCTCAATCACGCTAAGCCTGCCTGGACCTGGCCATGTCCCTTCTCTCAGCTTAGTTTCCTCCCAGCCAAGGGCTCACTCTAGCGCTCCCAGCTTCTGGCCTGAGCCACTGCAGGCATATGCCTGCATTTTCAGAGTCAAAAGTGAAGTCTATTCACTTACGAATTGGTTCAATCTATGCAGGTTAGACTACACTGCAAAGATGGAAACAATTCAGGCCCAGGTTTTTTGAATGTCTGTACCTAGCCCTATTGTCTACATTAAACATATGTGGCAATCCCTAAGGGTGCATCTACATGTGACACTACGCCACCATAGCAATGTGCTATGGTGATGTAGTGTCTGTGGGCAAGAACCATGATGCAGCAGCTACTTCACCATAGTGACACACTCCCTCAGTATAGCACGCTGCTATGGCAAAGTAGTTGCTAAAAAGAACTGTGCGCCATGTGTACGGTGCTCTAATTATGCCATGATTTAGTGCTTCCAAAAGGAAGTATGAAATCAAGGGGCAGTAATGTCACCATAGGGACATGTGTGGCTACTATGTATGTGAAAGGAGGGATGGACTCCAATCTGATGTCAAGTCCGGAAGACACACAAGCCTATAGCAGAGGACTTTAAACTTCTTGGACATTGTATTGCTGACTTTAAAGTGGCTGTTGTGAAATGATGGAACTTTAAAATCTAACTTCAACATGAAACTGCAGAACAAGAAATCATCCACAGACTGGATTGTGTTAGGTATGGTCTGAATGGGGACTGCAAATTCTTATCCTATTACCTATTACTTGGGTTAGCATTGATTTGCATGTATGACTTGCATGTGTGGGTTTGGAGTATCAGTGAGATTGTGCTGGCCCATTCCTTCCTCCCATTTTCTTGTGTATCCCTCCTAATCGTTATGCTACATGTAAAATTTGGATTGGAAGCTCTCTGGGGAGGGAGAACAGGCCAGATTTATGGCTTCCCTCCACTTCCCAAATGGGCTTATGGCTGTTTTGTATCACTGGAGCAGCACAAAGCAGACAGAGGGTAGCAGTATATTTAGCCTCATCTTTCTATGCCTTATGGCTATGGCCATCACCAGTAGAGTAACAAGCAGTGGGCAACCAGGGTACCAGCTTAATCCCATTTTATGTTGTAACCCAGCCATGTTAAAGCAATTAATGGCAGCATGAAACAAGGAATAAGTCACAAATTTATTCCACAAAAAAATATGTGGCTGGCTCTTATGATGCCACTAATTGAACATCTGGACAGGTGCACCCCATGGCTGGGAACCCCTGTCAGCTGTGGGTTCCCAGCCTTAGGGGTACATTGTGCACCTCTACATCTGGGAGCCCAGATCAGCTGCGCTGGGGGAGCCCAGCACAGGCAATAAGGTGTGATGGGATCTGATGCTCAGTCCCACAGTCATGCTTCCTGCCATTTACATGTGGCATGGTAATACGTGTGACTCTGTGGATCATGGTTCTGAGTCGATCACGCCTTTACTTATACACCCAGCCAGCTCAGCTGCCACAGCTGGCCCAGCCCCTGCCTGACAATCTCTGAACAGTAGAAAATACGAACAAAGACAGTCAACCCAGCCACTCCTCACAAGCTTACTGCTCTATATTGTCTGATTGCCACAGGTGATTAACGGGCTGCAAACCCATGTAAAGTCAAGTCTTATCTCATGCAGAAGCAGTTATGGACAAAAAGCAAAACGAGCAATTTGCTTTTAATGAGGAAAAACGAAATGGTCAGAGCAGAGCTTTCAACCAGGAGTAGCTATTTGGCTCTTATGGAGGTATCTCATTCATTCCACTCTATTCCTTCTGTTGTATTCGTTCTCCACTTTCCTCACGGGATCCCAGAAATCCTCATTTTTGCATCTGAATGACAGACTATACTGTACAAAAATACACATTAGTATCAATCACTACCCTGTAATTAGCATCATTTGCTGTTGGCTTCCATTAGTGTCAAACTGTCTCACAAATATTGGAACATTTCCTTTTCTTTAAGTAACAGCCTCTAATTTTATACAAATGACAGACATAGGGGCCTGATTCTGCCCTTATGCTTTATGCAAGACTTCAGCTGAAGCCACAAGCAGTTTTGCCTGAGTAAGCTGAGCAGTATCAAGCCTTAGATTAATAGCAATAATAATTCTGCCTGAAATCAGTGGCATTTGATAAGGAGGGGTGTGTGTGTGTGTGTGTGTGTGTGTGTGTGTGTAAAACCTAATCTAAACACCTTAACCCAGGGCAAGGGGAAATTGACAGTCCTACTGAGAAAATATGAGCTGATTATTTATGACAAAGTTGCCTGTGAATGATTTATGCTTAAGCTTATTAAAACCACTAGTCATGGCTGGAGAGGAAGTAAAGTAAATTGGCATAAAATAGAGCTGAAGAAATGAGTTGCCTGAATATCAAATTGGTGAAAGATACCAAAGAAACTCCATTAATATTTTGTGCTTCCTCAGGCAGAAATTCTAAAGGGAAAAAAAATTGACAGATCGCATTTTGGAAGAGGCGCCCAGCTTATCAGCTTTCCAGCTGTAGCAAACTAATCGTTTCACCCATTTCTCAGAGAAACCCACTGACTGCCAACCAAAAACTCAGGATTCAAGCTCTCCTCCATTTCATGCTATAACTTACAACACTGTGGATAAGGAATGAGGTGTTTGCAAAGACCAGAGGTTGTCAAGTTCTTGCCTAGCCTGGGCCATATAGAGTATTTCTCTGCTGACTCCACACCACTCTCAAGGTTGCAGTCAGAAAGTAAGCCCTGCCCGCCTGAAAATGCAGCAGTGAGGGCATTCTGGTACATTTTTCTTTGGCACTTGTGACACTCAGATCTCAAGAGCAGCAGGTGAGGAGTGCCCCGGAGTATTCTCACTGCCTCAGTTCTGGGTTTTGAGTGTCAAGAGCATGAGCAGGTAGGCAGATCTTATTTTTTGGTTGCAAACTCAGGACCGTGGTGGAGCTAGTGCAGACATCCCCACAGAGCCAGGGACATAGAATTTGAACAGTTTTGATGCTTCTGGATAACATAAAAAAAATCTAAGTGATTTAGGAACTGATGTCTCGTTTGTAGAAGTCATGTTAGAACCTGACAGTCTAAATTCTGCTCCTAAGGGATTGTCTAAACCATTACTGCATACCCATCCCTCATATCTTCTTCTGGCTGACATACTCCAGACCCAGAAGATTGTTGGTAAAGCTGTTCTGGGGGCATCCCCAGTGGCCACTTGATGGCCAGCAGCAGACCCAAGCAAGGTACAGACATTATACTTCTACCAGTATAAGTGATTGGAAACCAATCTATACCCATAACAGAAGTTCAGCACCCAAAACTGGTCTATACCCATAACAGAACAGAGGTTCAGTGCACATAGACTAGTTCAGCACACATAGATGGCAGAACCTGGTCTAAAGTGTCCACCCCCACCCCCGCAAAAGGCGAAAGTGTGTTCTGCTCATTACCAGTCTAAACTATGCTCCTGACAGAAAACTGTGCAACTTAGATGGGCATTTGGGGCATTTTGAAGGTCTGTACCTAGCCCGAGGGAATTATGTGTGGAGTGCTATGTGCACGTGCAGGCCTGTGTGTTGTGTCTGCCTCCTGTTGCTGCTTGCCACAATTCTGGAAGAACTAGACCTGCTCCATCCTGCTGCAGACTCGAGAAGGTAGGCCCCTCCGGCAATGGTCAGAACCGCAATGCAGCATCGGCTGGAGTTTGTCTCCTATGTATCTGATCTGGATCTGTTCTGAACCTATGAAGTTGCCCAAGTTTAGAGATCTAAACTTTTTTCAAGCCAAAATGGAGTGGCCTAAAGAAACCAGGTGCCTAAACAGTTTTGTAGCTGCTAGATTGGGGTCTATCACTTTTTAGGACTTAGGTGCCTACATTTCTCCTGTCTTGTTCAGATGTCTGTATGATATGTTTGGATCTATCCCTTAGTGTGGCAATGACTACCTTATATAACCTCATAGGGAATACAATCCAGAGCCTGAGATAGGACACCAGGATCCCTCTATAATATATGGGATGATTTTGGGTGTCAGAATGGGACTGACAAGAGCCGGCGTGGTCACTGCAAAAATACCAATAGAAGATGCTGAAGAGTGGGGCGTATCTTAAAAGCTCTGCCCTGTTTAAGGCCTGTGGTGCGTTATGCTGGGCTGTAGGGATGCACATATATAAGATCAGGATTACTCACCTAAAAATGTCTCCTGAACTTAGGTGTCTAAACAGTGCTTTTCCTAAAGGAGCAGAGGTCACTCTTGTAAGAAGAGTGGATGTCCACAGGAGGAGGTAAGGATCATTCACTTCACCCACTCTTATACAATAGCTCAATTACTAAAGCACTTCCTCAAGAAACATGAGTTTTTGGTTCAATTCCTTCTTCAGCCTGAAGGATTCAAATCCAATGCTTTCACTATTCAGGAGTATGCCCTAATCACCTAGCAGTAGATTGCTAGGGGTAAGAGCATTTTCATGCTCTTCCATTTAACCGGTACTACT
This sequence comes from Alligator sinensis, assembly GCF_000455745.1. Lineage (NCBI taxonomy): Eukaryota > Metazoa > Chordata > Crocodylia > Alligatoridae > Alligator > Alligator sinensis. Next base: position 65,899 of record NW_005842115.1, on the reverse strand, counting down.
TTTGCACTGGTCCAGAGAGACAGCTAAAGGCAGGGTGACTCTTTTGCTTGCTGATGAGGGCATTCGCTTGGCAAAAGGGAAACCTTGGTTTGAGTCCTTGTCCAAGAACTTTTTCTATATTTTACATTGAACTGTGATTGACTCAAACACAAATGAACCATCTTTACCATCTCCTACAGCCATATTCCTGAATGAAAGTACTCATGTTTTCTCAGCAACCTGAATCTGCTGGTGTGTTGAGCAGGCTCCTAGCATACGTTCAGACTCTGCCCACAAGGGACATGGACTGGGGAATGCCTGGTTTGTGGAGTCCAGCTGGGCTCTGCATGAGCTAGGCACTTTGAGCTGCTTAGCTTTAGCTGCCACTATGGACAAGACCGAAGAAAACACCCCAGAGTGGTTTGTAAGAAGTACGGCTTCGAAGACAAGATATAGTAACAGACTTTTCCTTAGACTGTCATTACACAACGACACTTGGCTGATTGAAATTATTCGGTGTCACTCGTATACGTTAACATTCCAGCTAACCTTCTCTTTCAATGCAACACAATGTTAACCCGACACATGACTGTATCAAGTAGACATTTTTCCTTGATATTATGTTTAAATAGACCCTTTTATGCAGAGATTGCAAGCAGGCTACAAACTACGTACACACTGATAATTTCACTGAGCAGAAAATGCAGTCAGCCCATGGATTGCAGCTGATTAATAGAGCACTACAACATTATACACAAATTAGTCCAGGTGAGAAAGTGAAGAATACTATATTAAGGAGGAGGAATTTAGCAAGGTTGATTGCAAGGTTGATTACCAGAGATAGAATTCAACTGGGGATCCAGAGATAAGACCCCATCTTATGCAAAAAGTATCGTGGGATAGTTAATAATCAGTAGCGAAGAAAGCCATTAACTAGGCTATTAATATCATCGCACTTAGCACTTGGGACTTGAAGTCATCCAAGTAAGGAGCAAGTATAGCCCTATGTAGCATATGAGATCTGATGAGATTTCAAATGGAGCTGAGGTACCAGTAGGCAACAAAACTTATTCTTCTCCCAAAGGGGACTTGTTCTTACTTAACACCTGTACATCCCATGATCATTCAGAACATTACTTTTTTTCCTCATCAACGGCCATAAAACATTCTACTTATTATGGATAGGTCCAAACTCAACCCCAAGATCTGAATATACTATGTAGGCATGTCCCCATTTGAGTTCTGTGACTGAACATGACCTTTTGTTCTCAATGGGCACTTCTACATGAGGTATTTACTGTGGAGCTGCCCAATTAGCTCCGCAGTAAAATGTTACTGTCTACACGTGCAGTGCTATTAGGATGGAGTAAACTAATTAACTTTGCCACAGTGTCACGGTGGGGTCCTACAGGAGGGCCATGATCTCCTTAAGGCCCTCTCTCCGTGCCAATTTGGCCCAAGGGGCACCCTCTATTCTCGCCCGCCACGTCTTTGATGTTCAGTAAATATGTTGGGAGGCTGCCTTACGTCTCCTCGGCACGGTTAGCTAGGACTTCCGTCCCCGTGTTCTCCCGGACCCCACCAGGGGTCTCCCGGTACACTGGGTGCGTTCCAGGCACCCTAGCCTTATGGGCTATGCGTGGCTCCTACCAACCCCTAATACCACGCCCCAAGCCTCGCAGATGTGATAGACGTTGGTGTGTCTCTCTATACGTACCCTGCCCCCTTCTCTGGGGCCTTCTCCAGTGCTGCCCCCTTCTCTGGGGCCTTCTCTCATAAGGCGCTCCCCTCTTCGGGGCTCGCTGTGCCCACCTAGGGCTTCCTAAAATGCTGCCCCCTTTTTCTGAGGCCTTTTCTAGCACTGCCCCTCTTCTCTGGGGCCTTCTCTAAAAGTGTTGTCCCACTCAGGGACCCTTGCCCGCTTTGGGACTCTATATCGAGCCTCTGGTCTTTCAGGCCCACCGCGCTGCTTCCCCTTTTCCTGGACACTGTACTGCTATGCCCCTCTTGGGCCTCGCAATGGTCCCCCTTCTCTGGGACCTTCCGGGCCCCCGCTGGGCTCCTTAATAATACCGCCCCCTGTTTGGGGGCTCTCTATGCCCACCCTGGGCTTCCTACTAAAATTGCCCCTCTCTCTGGGACTTGCTGTGCCCACACTGGGCTCTTTAAATGCCCCTCTCTGGGCTGGGGTCTACACACCCTGTAAGTTGCACCCCTACTGGCATCGGGGTCCTCACACTCCTGTGAGCCCCCCTATGAGTACTGCGCCCTCACTGGCGCTAGGGCCCCCACACCACTGTGGGTCCCTTTATGAGGATAAAGCACCCTCGTGGCGCTAGGGCCCACCCCTCTGGGGTCCCTATGAGGCCTCCTCCAACCCCTTATAGCCTCTCCCAAACCACCGGTGTAATACACAACAACACAAACGTAAAACACAGCCTCTAGGCTATAACTTAACATAAGCCACCTGGCTATGCCTCAACACCATTGCTCCAGCCTCTGGAGCTCTCGCAAGCTATACTTGCTGTTAAGCTTCACCTCACATCTGGCTGCTAGCAGGAAAATTGCTAGCCTGGCTTCAGCCCTGGGCTTTATAAGGGCCAGGCCCTGCCTCCCACAGGCAGCTGATTCTCCTTAGTTGCTCCGGCAACCCACACCTGTACTCCCTAATCACCGCTAGGGCTCCTTATGCACTGCCAGAGCTTCTCCTCTGGCAGTTTCCCCCTCTCTAGGAGCGGGGCAGCGAGGTGCACCGTGACGCACAGGATAGTACTTGTAAATACAAGTACCATCTTGCAGCAGGGTTATTTACTCCACAGCAATGCAAGTACATGCTGCTGGGGCATGAGGGTGCTTCAGTACAGGGCCTGCCTGCCAGCTAGCCCCACACTGCAGCACCCTCATGCCCCAGCAAACCCTGCGGCAGCACATTGAGCCAGGCTGAAGAAACCGTGGACTGGCAGGCTGACCCCTTGGTCTCCCTGCCAGCCAGGGCTGCTCTGACCTGTCTCAATGTGCTGCGGTCCCTAGATGCACATTCAAATGGCACAACTGGGAGCAATAAACTCCGGAGCGATATGGATGGGAGTTTATTGCTCCACGCTAATATCACAAGTAGACATGCCCAAGGACTCCGAAGAAAACCATCAGCTGGTAGATACGTGTGTAGCTCAACTGAAGTTTAAAGAACAATACCCCTTTAGAATAGCATAGGGTCTGGTCCTTGTTTCCAGTTATTGCATCCAGAACAACCTCTCTTCATAGACTAGATGTGCTCAGACATGTGGCAAACAATTTAATCAGCTGAACCAGATAACATCCAGCTTTGCGTGATGGGGGAGGAAAAATAAATGGGAAAAATAACTATTACTTCATCAAAGCCTGAACTTAGCTGCATGGATCTTCACAAAACGCGATCAACCCTTTTTCCCCGCCTCAGAATTTTTGCCTGAGAAAAAGAGAAATATAAATGAAGTTTCTACTTGTCTTTCAGTGGCTTGATATGTGAAGAGCTCATATCTTCAGCTCTGTCCTATGCCAATTTGTTTTGCTTTCTTTCCATTTGTCACTTGTGCCTTTAATAACCATAAATCTCTCAGAAACACTGGAGAGAGAGTAGAAGGGAGAGGTAGCTATGAATTAAATCCTATTAAATGTCTTCCTTTTAAGCAGTAGTAGACTGAATTGTGCTGTTTATTCGGAGCAGCCTGTGCTAACGATATTGATAATATGGAATTTGTTAATAATAATAGTTATATGCATCTGTACAGCCCAAATGCCTTAGTATAAGCGAGACTTAAGCCTTCCAAAAAGATTACACAGAAGGTGCTGCTTCTGAATTTCATGGAGATGAGATGGGCTAAGTAAGAGACAGGATGAGCTGGGTAAAGTAACCAGAACTCTTGTTATAAAATTACAAGAACAACTTACACATTAATACCAGATGATTTATGGTTGTAAGTCTGTAAGAGGGTACAGCGGATCAAAGTGCTATTTGATAACATTATGATTTTACTTGGGTATAAGTAATAATTCATGAAGGTGTGAATTAAAATTTAAGGAACCACACAGGAAAAATTGTGAGCTGTCTGAAACTTTCTGTAAGGGATCTCCTTCAGTTTGAAGATATTTTATTGTCGAGGCAATCTGACTGAAAAGTATATTGCAAAGAGTCTGGACAATAGGGTCTCTTTTACATAGCAGTAAGATCAATAAAGCATGTTTCAATGGATTAAAAACTTGCTAACTGATAGGTCTCAAAAACATGTTGATACAAAACCTTAGTCACACAGGGCTGTTTTAGGTCAGGGTCTGCAGGGATCAGTTCTAGGTCTAATGCCATCCGATATTTCTATTATTGATCTGAAAGTAAATATAAAACTGTTGCTGATAAAACTAGCGGTCCACAAGATGGGCCAAATGATAAGTAACAAAGCAGACAGGGCAGCTGTCATGTGGCCAGCAGAGCCTGTTCAAACAAGAAGTGTTTCAGTACAGCTACATGCAGGGTCACAGTGCCATGCAGGGTAGTAATGTCTGCATGGCACCATGAGGGACTAACTAGCACTGTCATTTAGCAACCTGCCCGAAGCTGTAGACATAACCTAGACTGCTTTTGGTTCAGTTTGCAGCCTGCCTTGAGTGCAGAAGTGTGCTTCCAGGCACCGTGCTGTACACAGTGGGCAGAATCCTTCTTCACTTTTTTTCCACCCCCATGTAGCAATTCTCCAACCGCATTAAGTGGCATTTTTGGCACATATGCGTGTTGCGATTCTGCTGTATCCCTCATGCAGTGTACACGCACAATGCTTTTTGCATTAGATGGGGTCTTATCTCTGGATCCTGGATTAAATTCTGTCTTAGGCTATCAACCTTGCAATCAACCTTGCTAAATTCCTCCTCCTTGATATAGTATTCTTCACGTGTTATCCCATCTTCCTCTGTTTCCACTGCACCTTGCATTTAATGCTTGTTGAATAAAATGGAGGGAGAGCAGTGGTAAAGCTTCTGCTCTGTTGGGAACAAAGGTCAAGGCCAGAACCAAATACCTATTCCTTTCCAGAGCAGCATCCACATAACTGAGATACTGAGCTGCTCACTTCCTAGACCAGGGCTATCCAACCGGTGACTGGGGGGAGGGAGGTGGCAATGTGGTGGAGCATGGCCTTCTGTGCCAGGGGAGCTCAGTTCAGGGCCAGCCTGAGTAGCATGAAGCAGCAAAGGAGCCCACAGCAGGGAAGCTAAGGGTGAGTCAGAGAGCACCAGTGCGGCCAGCGCAGTGCAGTGGGGGAGTGCACCCTGGAGCAGTGGGGTGCTGCCTGGGCACAGGGTGTAGCAATGGGGGGACCTGGGTATGTGGTGCAGTGGGGGAGGATGCCATGCAGCCTACAGAGCCCATGACTCTCGCTGGTGCGGCCCCTGCTATTGTGGCCCGAAGGGTGTGTGGCCCCTGGAAGCTGGACAGCCCTGCTCTAGCTGATACTTTTGCTCCTGGCTCTACATATCACCTTCTCTTGGCTGCTCAGGGCCAGCTGTGGTCCGGTAGTTCAAAGCATCATGTTGGGAAGTTGGAAAATTGCAGGTTCAGTTGTGTATGTGTGTGACCCTTGGTGTGACTTAGAACCTGGGCTTTCTGCTTTCTAGGCAAGAGCCACATGCTCCAGTTATTCAGAGGATACTCTGAATACTGGAGTATACTCAGCTATTTAGGCTAACATACAGGAAGGCCCTCATCCTCTGAATAACACCTGCCAGCCACGGGGTTTTGCCAGGCAAAATTTTGTAACTTGTACATACCCAGTGGATGTATCTGCAGAGCCACATACCTGCTAGGAGCCTACTAGCATGCTCACTCAGTAGCCATTTATGTGTTCACTACACACTTATTGGCATTTATACATGTGCTCCAGGAGGCGTGTGTGGCATTTAAATTAGAGCGGCTCCGAGAGTCACTCTAATTAAAGTGCCTTGAGCATCAGGTGTATTAGCATCCCTGTGCTGAAAATGGTGACAGGGGTGCTTTAAAGCTTGAAGAACATAGGACACTGATACACGTAGTGCTGAAGTCTGCTGGAGCATGGTAATTGCCATCCTCCAGCAGTCTCAATTAATTGATTAATTGAATCTGCTCCGACGCACTGTAATTACAGCGTGGCAGAGCAGCCCCAGTGTACGTGTATAGGTATCCTATGTGTCCATGCTGCATAGGTAACAGAATTGCAAATTGTGCTTAAGTGCCAAAAATACCACTGTAATGACTGAAAACCTCCCATGTGAGTGCACAGAGCGAAGCAGAATTCTGCCCAGAAAGTTTATTATGCAGATATGACAAAAAGGATAGACGTGTCAGACTAGACAAATAACTGAACTTAAGCTCCCTGTATGATTGTGGTAGAAAAAAAAAAAAGGTTAACGCTATCTGTGCACGTACTCATCTAAACAGCTCAATGCTGAGTACGAATAGGGAAATGATTTCACTTCTGGAGATCCATGCTGGAACACAGCATCTGCTGCTAGTGTCTACAATTTAATAAAAGAGTTTGAAAACCTAGATGGAGGCATGGGGAGGCACAGAAATGATTTGAAGCCTAGAAAAGAAGCCTCACAACAGGAAACTTGAGAGAGATCAGTCTGGTTACTTTTTCAGCAACAGAATTGAGCAGTGAATTGATTACAATGTATAAGTACACAAAGAGGGAAAATTTGGGGTACTAAAGAGCAGCTTATTTTGGTAGAGAAAGGCATAGCAAGAGTTGGTTGCTGGGAGTTAATGCCGTACACATTCAAGTTAAACAGAGGGCACACATTTTTAACAGAGATGGCAGAACAGACTCCTAAGGACGGTAGTGGTTTAGGAGGGCTAAATTGCCTCGCTGAGCGACTGCCCCATACTAATCAGCTCACATGCAGTGCTACACAGTTATTGTGCATCCAGTCTAGGAGGCAGCCTGTGCAGAGCAGTACAGTACGTTTGAAGGGGCTGCTGCTAAACAGGGTAAGTTTGCCATGCAGGCATGGTCTGAAAGTATTTAGCTAGCTTGTGTTTTATAGCAGCTGTTTCTCATGCATCCTAAAGAGATCCATGACACTACTTTGATAGAACTGACAGGAGAATTTGGCTTACAGGTTTTAGAACAGAGAATCTGTTTATTGGTTTATAGTTTTCCATATTTTTATCTGTTTTACTGCAGCTCTTGCATACAACATATCAGAAAAAGATGCTCTGGTAAAAGTGGTGCTTGTCCCAAATTTAGGGCATGCCCCCCTGGGGATTTTTAATGGTGCCTCAGTGATTTAGAGTCATATGTCTTAAGGAAAGTTGTGTGGACTTGAATCACCTAGGACTGGTCTATAGGTACAGTTATTTTGGAATAGCTCTTCCTGATTATACCTGATTAACCTGATTATTCCCTCTCTGGCTGCTCGTATTTGGAAGAAATGTGTTGTGTTTTAAGCCATCTTGGAAACCAACAAAGAGAACATGAGTAGTAGGCATGTGCGTCCTGTATCAATCCATATTTTATAAAAATGGCTTATCCAACAGACCTGGTGCAAATGTGCTAATGGTTTGGGGTTGAAAAGACAGCTTTATTCTTCAGAGTAGAAAGGTGACAATCTTTTCTACTACAAAATATTGACAAACCAAGGGAATGTCAAAATGATTGGCAGTGTTATAAAGGCTAGCTAGTATTGAAAGACCTGGTTATGTAAATCACAGCTAAGAGGTGACTCTCAGAGAATATAACAGTCTACAGGTGTCTGAAAGCTATAAACACTGAGCTCAGAATGGCATCACTTAGGGTGGTACAAAGACATAGTACTAGGGATGATTTCTTGACAAAAAGGGGGCTAGGGTGAATCCTGTGGGCTTAGCCCAGGGTCTAGAGGAAGCACTCCAATTTACTGCCCCAGAAGGTGGCCCAGGAAAATATGTGGCTCTCCTGGATCCAGGAAAAAAATTGTTATGCTTATTTTCAGAGGTCAACATACTTCTTCTCTCTCACATAGGCAGTTCTTCCTTTCCCATCATATAGGGCATGTAGGGTACAGGACTAGGAGCAACAGCCTCAAACTGCAGTAGAGGAAATGTAGGTTGGAGATTAGGAAACACTTTCTGACTATGAGGGTGATCAGTCACACATTGGAACAGACCACCTAGAGAAGCTGTAGACTCCCCAACCCTGGACATTTTCAAAAGTAGGTCAGAGGGACACTTGGCTGGGATGATACTGCCTTGAGCAGGGGGTTTGACTAGATGACGTCACAAAGTCCCTTCCACCCCTAATTCCTTTCTCTACAAGGTAAAAGTGAGAGGAAAGAAGTCAACGTCATACATGCATGTAGAGACAGTCCCTGGCATACTTGACCAATGTGAAACTAAATAATAGCATGAAAACTTATTTTTTGGGAAGCTTTTGTAAGATACAGAACAGTTAGTCTAGTCTAAGACACTTCCCCACCCAGACTGAATTCATGTGTATGTTGAGTGACTGAGATCAGGTTGTGATATGACCAGGAAGAAGTGGTGAAGACACAAGAAATCTAACTCCTTTCACTTGCCTTGCTTGTTAACACAAACCAACAGTGGACAAAATGGTAGAGTGGATCTTTTTTGTTGTTATTTGCATACCAGTTACTGTAAGTTGATCTCAACGCACTAGCCAAGATGCTCGTGCACCGATAATGAACCAAACCATTAACAACACTTGAGAAAGCATGTTGCCATTCCAAATGGCAAGGGTTGGCTCTGAAATACATTCAGTAGTTGCTGAGTAGAGGCTCACTTTTCTTGACCTTAATGTGCAAGCATAGAAGCTATGCTGAGGATTGTACCAGTGACAGCAGATACACACCGGTCCCCTGAACAGGCATAATGCCCAGAGAAATAAAAGGACCATATTAAAAAAAGGTTTTAAGACAGATTAGTATCAGCGATGCCACCAGACCAGCACACCATAGCAAGTATAGTCCCCAAAAAGTCTATAATGGGCTAGATTTTGTCACTCTTACATTGGCTGGCACCTTCCTCAAGGACACCCATTTCTGAACTAAAGGCAGACCAGAAGCTTGACGTCTCATGTCAGATGACACCTGTGCCATTGTCGTCCATGGGGCCATGTGTGAAGTTACTTATAATCCAATTTGAAAAAGGTTCTGGAAATCTGGATTTAACTCAACACACTGACTACAACATTGGGCAAAGCTAAACAATTCAAATAAATCTGCTAAACTTTGGCCAGCACCTTGAAGCAAACTCAGAATCAATCTTTGAGATTTTCAGTGTTTTGCCTTTTATTTTACAACAAGGTCCGCAGGAAGAAGTAAAAATCTGGTTAGACCTCTGCTCTCACCTTACGTTTGCAAACACAAGAGGGTCCAGTGAACATCTGAACTTCTGATTGGCTCACAGAACCAAATTCTAAATGCCTCTCTCTTTTCAGCTTCATTTTTAGCAGCCATGTCAAATCACAGAGGAAAGATTCCAGATAGATTATGCTTTAAATGTTCATAGGAGAAACTGAGCCTCCCACAAACGCAAATGGAACATCACACCCCTCAGAAGAACCACATTTAACTCACATGCGCTAGTCGATCAAATCTGGCAAAGAGTTCATTCAGCATCCGGACCAGCTCCTGTGCTGACAAGGTTGTGGAGAGGTTGGTGAACCCTTTAACATCTGCAAAAAGAATGCTAAACAAAGAAGGAGAAATAATTATTAACATTTCAGTCCATTGCCACTGGTAATCAGCATGATAAATACAAGCAGTAATCCTGCGCATTGTGATTACTTTGGCCTCTGCTTCTGCATAGGTAAAAGAGTGAGAGGCAAACAGCTAATGTCTGGATGCCTGGCCGAGGTGTGATTTCAGGAGAAGGAAAGGATGCAGTATTTCACATACAAGGAGGGAGCATTTTACAGTTTTCTGGTCCTTACTACAGCCCTTACTCAATGGAACATTTGTATTACAAAGGAGCATATTAAAGAACTAGCATTAATGGTAGCATACGGCATTAATGCAAAGTACTCAAAATGAGTGTTTCATAAAAAAGACGTGTTTTGTTCTTCCAAAGGCCGTTTCACCTGGGGATCATAAATCACTTAGAGAGCATCAGCTAAGTCCCACAATGTAGCATTCTTATTCTCATTTTCTTGGTGAGAAGACTAACAGGCAAGGTGAAGCTAACATGATGAGCAGGAATCCACGTTTTCTGTTTCCTGTCTAACATGGAAAAAAACTGTAGATTCTCCCTTTTAACTGAGAAAACAAGGATTTTTCATTTTAACAGAGAAACACATGGGTTTTTCACTTTTGCAAAGAGCTCTCTGCAGGCTGGCAGAACCCCAGCCTGCAAGGGGCTGGGGGGAGCAGACAAGGGCAGTCAGACACTGGACACCACATGCCTGTGCGTGCTCACACATGGACATGGCCACTAAGCAGCCTGCAGAACAGCTCCTGCAGGTAAGTTTGGGGGAAGGGGAGAGGGGAGTGAGGCCCCCATAGGGATGGAGGTCGGCAGGGCTGGGGCAGGGGCTGCTGCCCAGCTGGGGCGGTGCGTGGGGCTCAGGGCTAGAATGCGAGGCTGCAGGGCCCAGGCAGGGAGTCGACGAGGTCGCAGATGGCTTGTCCGGGAGAGCTGGCTCCCCACTACTGTGCACGCTGCCAGAGGTGTCGTAGGGGAGCACATACCCCCCAGATTTGTGCTTCAGGCTCACACTTCCTGCCCTGCTGCCCTCCCCTGGGGCCTCCACAGCCTGGCAGGTGCGACCCAACGCAGTAGGGCAGAGTGGGCCTGGGTGGGGAAACTCCTTGCTGCTGCAAGCCCTGCGCCACCCTGTCAAAGAGCCCCCTGCCCGCCCGGCAGCAGTGGGAGCAGAGGCATGGAGTTGTATCCCCGCTCACGGCTGCCAGGCAGGCAGGGGGTGCCTCGCTGTAGCAGCGCGGAGCTCCCTAGTGGTGGCATGAACTACCTCCGCTTCACCCCACTCTGCCCTGCTGCACCCGTGGAGGAGGGGGAGCCAGGCTCTTCTCCCCACTCTGCCACAAAAGCATGCCACCGTGCATGGGTGGGAGCTGGGGCTCGGGTGCTGCTGCAGGGAGTAGGGGGCTGCAGACCCAGGTCCCTAGCCCTGTAGCCTTGGCAGCTGTGGGGCCCCTCTGGCAGGACTGGGGAAGGGGGTGGGGGGAGTAAGGGGTACCAGCAGCACCCAGGGGGCTGTGGATGGGGAATGAGGGTTACTGGCAGGGCTGGGGGACTGTGGGTGGGGAGTGAGAGGCCTGGACCTGAGTCCTGGTGAGTGAAGGGGCAAGGGGGGAAACTCTAATTTTCTATAATAAAAAACCCAAAATCAAATACCAAATTGTATAGGTACCTAGAATTTATTTTATTATAGTGATCGAGGCACTGGTAGGCTTCCAAACTGCTTTCAAATTGAAAATGTATCAATAAAACATTATGTTTGGTTGATACCTGTGTATATATAGGGGTGTTTCCTTTTAATCACAGATTTGGGGTTTTTAAATCAGAAAATTTGTGATTTTATCAGAGAATTTTGGATTTTTAAACAAAGAAAACCAGGCTCCCTGGTGGTGAGGAGCATACACGGAGACAGAATGTCAGAGCCCGAGACTCCGAATTCACACTGTTCCTCGATGTGGACCAGAATGGGACTGGCTGTGGCACTGTTTTTGCTGTGAGCACTGGGAGCTTTGACACCCTTCATTCATTGACCTCATCTTGGGGCTGAGTGTGGTTGAGCCCCAAATGGGAGAAAAGTGGTAGATTTATGCAGGCCTGGTGACTCCCTCATCTTGGTGCTAGCATCCCAGCTCTAATACATGTTTATCTGCCAAGGACCCAAAAGGTCAGTTCAGTAATTGGGGATGACTAAGCATTCCAGTCACTCACCCCAGGTACCTCCAATGCCAATGCTAAAATACTTAGATATTAGGGGGGAATACTAAGCAGCACTAAGCAGGGGGTGGAAATCCTTTAACTGTCCTTACACATCTTTGTATGCCACCCCACCCCCCACACACTCCCTTACTCTAACAATCTGTGGTATCTAAGATGCAGAATAAAGCTTCTATCAATCAGACTAAAACAGGACTGTCCCAGTGGTGCATGTGGCCTGCAAGGGGTTAATCTGTGGTCCCTGGGTTCCCAGTCTGGGTGCTGCTCCCGTCACTGCCCCAGCTGCTTGGAGTCTCTGGGATCTCCTTCCCACTCCGACTTCCACTGCCTGACCCCACCGTGGGAGTGGGGAAGGGCAATGCAGAGTGGCTGAGAGCCTGCCTCATGGGGACATGGAGGACCCAGGAGCTCCATGCAGTGCAGAAGCACAGCCTGGTGTAACATGAGGTAGGAGGAAATGCAATGTGGCAGGGGCCATGCAGTGCAGTATGTGGTGGAGAGGGTGCTGGCATGGAGCGGGGGGGTACCCGTGCTACACTGTGGCCTATGGCCCATGTGGCATGCAGCCCATGCACCGAGCGGCTGGAGGTCTTGTGGCCCCTGGTCACTCAGAAGTTGGACAGCCCTGGACTAAAACATACAAAACCTGGAAGCTGAACAGAAGTGGGCACGTGCATATCACTTGCCTCCTGACTCTGGATGCTGCCATAGAGATCATCTGCCCTGCCCACTCACTCACTGGGGTGCAATAGCAACGAGCACAAGCATAGCACCAAGCAGCCTGCAGCTGTACTGAGTCACAGAACTGTGCTCAGACTCTCCGGAGACTGAATACTTGAGTTTAGTTCTGGCAAGGTATTCAGGACCACTCTGTTTTGCCCCTGAGCTGCTTACATTGCCTAACTGATGGTTTCTGGAGTACTCCACTGGGAACATGGAGGTGTAGTTATTTCCTTAGCTGTGGATACGAGATTGAGAAGGAAGTGGGATAGACAAGGCCAAAGCAGAAGGAAACCAAGGTTTAGTTTAAGGAGGAAGGTAAAATGCAGCGAGGACCATATCCATCTTGTTCAGACTGGCAAATAACTAGGAATGAACATTGTTAGAATGAGGGTGTTTCAGAGAGTAATGGCAATTTGGAAATAAAACTATTGTGTGTGCAATGATCATTTATTGGACCACATCCCTGCTCCACAGAGTAGTAAACAATGGGTGCATTTGATAATGCTGCCATCAGAGTTCCCCTGCAGCGGGGTAGTTTCTCGCTCATGGGAAATTCCTGCTACTTTTGAAGATGCTTTAAAGAAAGGTAACTATCAATGTTGCAGTTTGAGATTTAGTAGGAATAAATGAGGTCGTCTTGGTTAACTGAAGACCTCAGATTTGTTTGTTGAATAACTAGGTCCTAAATCCAGATTAATGAAAAAAATCAAATCACAATTAGGAATAAAGTACAAAATGCCTCCGGATAATTCAGACATACAAAAAACGGTATCTAATAAAAGGTATCATTTTGGAACCAAGAGTTCTAGTTTTTTGTACGTCTTTTTGTCTCAGACCAACACAGCTACCAAGTACACCTCAGGATAATTCATGACTTCCTTAGATGTAAAAGCTAGCCAAGAAACTGGATGAAGGTTACTAAGAAGCTACATATCTAAAGCTGGATTTTCCCCAATAGGTTTCCCCAATTATGCCTCACTGAAAAAAGACAGTAAGAAGTGACAGAAGAATGATGAGTAGAAATGAATCTAGAAACAGCTATTGAAATAAAAAATGTTTTAAAAATGCAATATCTACCTGCCCTGTTATTCTAATACTTCTGGTAAGTATTCCAAAGAGTAAACCCATTATAGGCCTATATTTTCGGGTGATGAGCACCTGCATTCCTCATTGACTTAATTAGGGATTGTTGATGCTCGGCATTTATGAAAACCAGGGCCAAGAACAGCCTTGAATAACTTCGATTAGCCTGTGCAGGAAAAGGCCAATGTCTTTTGCTTGAAAGCACACTCAGAATTCGTTCTAAAGAAACCCCCACTTTCAAGTGGGAGATACGTGAAATACTTTCACACTTCATCTCCAAACCTACAACCCTTTACAATTAATGCTCCAAAGAGGAAGGGGGTGTTGTTTTAGTCCCAAGATGGTAGTCTTCATTTGAATTCTCCTACAATAATAATTACTTTATGAGTGGATAGCAAAAAGGCAGTAAACTAAATTTGTCTTTAGCGCTGCATAAGCCCTTTATAAAGGTTCCTGGTACCTCCAGCCAGAATCAATAAAATAATATGTCTGGGCTGCAGCAAGGGCACAGAAATGGCAGAAAATTGATCTGCACTTTACAGATGCTGAACGCCTTGTTTATTGAACTGACCCTTCCAGAGTTATATATGGGCTTTCTTTTAAAGCTATGATATAGGGCTTTCTCTTTTAAGTCTTGTACCTTAATAAGGAAATGCTTATTTTTCCACTGCCTGTCTGCTGGTCGATTGATTACCTTGCCTGTGGTGGTTGGGACTCACAAGAGACTCATGGGCTAACCCTGAGATGGTGAGGTAAGGGAATCACATGCGACTCTAAGAGCAGGGTAGGTTCTGTAACTTCTTGGGAGTTAAATCTAGCCACTGCCAGACACAGTGGTACTATTTAATGGGTACATCTACATGTGAAATGAATGCACATGAATAAACTCTGGTGCATATCATGCCAAAGTTTACTGCTCCCAGGCACTGTGTCTTCACATACTCCTGGGACAACAGCACGTTCAGCTGGGACAGTGCGCCCCAGCCGGCATGGTGTCCGGGGTGGTCCGTCTGCCAGCCCGGAGCTGCTCTGCCCTGACTCAAGGTGTTGTGGAGGGGCTAGCTGGGGCATGAGGTTGCTACAGTGTGGGGCTAGACAGCAGTGTAGCACCCTTGTGCCCCAGCCAGCCTCAGTCAACACCTACACACAGGTTGCAGTGGAATAAATAACTTCGTTGTAAGACAGTACTTGTGGCAGCCAGTACTATCCTACAATGGAGTTATTTTATTCTGGCCTAATAGCTTTGTACATGTCAACAGTGATGCTTTACTGTGGAGCTTATTAGGCAACTCCACAATAACCACCTCATTTAGATGCCCCCAGTCGTACTACTTAATGATTGCCATCACTGGCAACTCCACAAAAGCTGTCCCTACACTCCCTGATTAGAAATATTGTGATCATAGGCTTCATAGAGTTCATAGACATTAGGGCTGGAAAGGACCTTGGAAGATCATCGAGTCCAGCTCCCCGCCCCAGGGGCAGGAAGTCAGCTGGGGTCACAGGATCCCAGCAAGACAAATGTCCAAAAGTATTTTCATTGGACACTGACAAGGAAAAGGAGAAAATGGTCATGTTGGTTATATGATCACTGTAAACAAGGGCAATTAGGATGAGATGAGGATAACCATGCGGTGGCCTTATATTTTTGCTAAGGTCCCACAGTCTAAATCTGATTGGTCAGGCCACAGACTAGCCATGGTTTCCATTTCAAGAGTGAACAAAGGGAAAGTCTATATGTGCTCCATGCCATTCTCAAGACTTATTTCCTCAGTTCTGGCCCTGGAGCACATGGACCAGAAGCAGAAGGCTGGAGTTTATTTCTGGCAGCGGTCACAAGAGTGGCTCAGGACCAGCTTAGACACCCAAACGGCCATAATGAACTCCCCACCCACTTGCTGAGTTGAGGTTGCCACTCCCCATGTTGAGAAGCTGATTCTGTAGAAGATCAGTTAGAACGCTAATGCCATTTATTAATAAACCCACCAACTTTTCCTTTTATTGCATCACTCAGTTGTAAGGACTGTTGCAGTAGAACAGGCATCAAGTTATTTTCTAAATCAGAGAATGCTTTGAAGTGGTCACCTTTTCCAACCCTCAAAATACAGTTCCATTGATTAATGAATCATTGATTAATGAATTGTTCAAGAAGCAGTAACACCCCCCTCCCCCACCAAATAACTGATAGAGAATACAAGTTAAAATATTTAAAATTCATCCTAGGTGTCCCACTCACCTCACATTCTCATAGCGGTGAATATAGATCTTATGGAACTGATGCTGCAAGTGCTCATCTTCTACATTGGTCATATCATTAATCATTTCTAGTACTACAAATCGAGGTAATACTGAGAGCACCAGGCGTTCCTAAAAGAAAGCAAAGGGGATAGGTCTATCAGATTAAGTTTGCATGAATCCATCAAGAAAAATATCTGACAGAACTTTGCATTGAGACATGGTCATTCCCCATATGGGCCAACGGTAGTGTTGTAAGATTAGATTCCCAACATTTCTTTCTTTTGATTATCTGCAAATTGTACAAAGAAAACTCATGTGTCCAATATTCATAAATCTAGCGGCAGAGAATCATAGAAAAACAGGGCTGGAAAGGACCTCGGGAGGACATTGAGTTGAACCCCCTATTCAAGAATGGATTACCCCCTGTCTAAACCATCCAGGCCCAGTGTTTCTCTTACCTATTACCAAGTACACAGAGAGGCCTCAATCCAGTTCACTTCATAGAGAATGGGACAACTCCTAAGTGTAAGGAGAATTGGCCAAAAATTAGACCTGATAGTAGTAGTTAAATATAAAATGTTATAGAATAAAATGCCTACTTGTGTCATTTTCTGTGGGGTGATCCTGAGTTGCAGTAAATCATACACAAGCTTCAACAGAACAACAGTGATTTACATAGGAGCCTCTGCCTTTAACTATAAATCACAGCACAGTCAGCCTAAAGTCTGCTGTTAGGGTGCCTGCAGAAGCCTTATATTGTCAGCAAATGTTCTTCCTCTTTAAAACCCACCAGTTTTACCCAACTCGGACTCCGAAGTCTTCATTAAAGTTGACAGAGATTTTGATTAATCTTCCTGGTTATGAATTGATAGCATTTACTACACACTTACCCGAAGTTAGTAGGCTTATATGTGCTTGCAAAGGAAAAGGGAAAACATGGCTTTTTTAATACTCTTACAGCACATGTAAAAAGATGCAGGGATCTATGAAACCATAAGGGGAAGCACAGGAACATTGTAGGAAGAGAGCTGACTTGGGCTCCTATGGGGTCAGTGCAGCTCCTCACCACCTCCAACATCTTCCTTGACAGATCCTATCCCACCATATCTTTAAAAAGGAACCTAGCAGAGGTCTAGCTGATTAACCAGCTTTTGCTTCACAGCAGTGTTTTTGAAAATACATGCCTACGACTCCCCCCCGCCCCCCATCCCAGGAACCTTCCTCAAGTATGCACAAATACGGATTGGAGAATGACTGACTAATCAGCAGTATTGCAGAGAAGGACTGAGGAGTTATGGTAGACCATAAGCAGAATGAGAGCCAACAATGTGCTCTTGTTGCAAAAAAAGCCAAGAGCATCCTGGGCTGTATTAACAGGAGTGTCACTTGCAAATCAAGAGAAGTGATTGTGCCTCTCTTCTTAGCACTGGTGAGACACCACCTGGAGTCCAGGACAGATTGAAAAGAGTCTAGCTGAGAGCAACAAAAATGATTAGATGCCTGGGAAGTATGACTTATGACAAAAGTCTGAAAGAGCTAGGGTTATTTAGTCTGGAGAAGAAAAGATTAAGGAAGGATGTGATAACAGCCTTCAAATACCTGAAGTATAGAGCGTATGGAGACAACCTTTTCTCTGTGGCTGTAGGGCAGGGGCAGACAAAATACAGCCTGTGGGCCACATCCAGCCTGCCAGGCACTTTCACCCTGCTGGCAGTGCCTGCCCACCAACGAATTGCCCAGTCATTCCACCCACAAGGGTGGGAGCGAGGTGCCCACGTGTACACCCACCTCCAACATACCCTATTGAACTTGCTCCCACCCCCGTGGGCGGAAGGGCTCAGCTGAGCCAGCAGCAGCTTCCTAGTGGGGTTGCTGCTGCACCTGCTGCAGGCTTCCCTGTTATCCTGCTGGCTCTGGGCAGCAGGTAGGGAAGTGGAGTGGGTCAGGGCCATGCTGCAGCCAGGTGGGAGGGCAAAGCATGGGGCTAGGGCTGGCGGCACTGCAGAACCTGTGCCCAGGGGGGGACGGTGGCAGCAGCAGTTCGGCTGGGCAGGGAGTGGGTGTGAGGGAGGGTGGGGGTGGTCTGGGGACTCCCCCCTGCTCTCCCCATGGTGCACAGCCCTGGCAGTGAGCAATGGCAGCGGCAACCGGGGGTGCTCCAGGCACTCTTGCTCCATGCTGTTGCCTGGCTCTGGCCAGCACTGCACATCGCTGTGAAGAGCACAGCTCCCTGCTGGGTCATCTGTATTGCTGGCATTCCCCGCACTCACCGGGCACTGAAGGGAAGTCGCATGCACTGGAGCTGGCTGGGGCTGGCAGCCGGCTCCAATGTATGGGGCTTCCCAGGAGTGCAGGGAGCACCAGGGAGACAGACAGCCTGGTAGTGGGGCTGTGCTCCTTGCTGCGATGTGCAATGCTGGCCAGAGCCAGGCACCAGTGCCCCAAGCTCCCCTGCCTGCTGTTGCACCGTGGGGGGGAGTGTGGGGAAGGTCCCCATCCCCCTCCCACTCTCCTTCACACCCCACAAATACCACATACCCACACCCTGCCCCCACAACCCTCCAACATACCCTATGCCCCACCATACACGTACACCACCACAGACTCACTCATCCCACACACACACCCCACACCCCACACCCCACCACACATACACCCCCCCCACACCCCCCTACAATATACAAGACTAAGAGTTTATTTTTTAGTTATTATGCAATCTCCTCTATATACAGTACACAAATGTAGATCATGACAAAATATTTTTTTGTAATAAAATTAAAATATGTTATAGTAGGTGTTTGACTTTTAGTGTATGATTTGTTTTTTTTCTGGTTCTATGAGGGCAACCCCCCTCCCAAAAGGAGCATTTCTAGGGGCAAGGGAAGGGACTTTTTGGTGGCAAAAGTCAGGGGCTAGGGACGGGACATCTGGTCCCAAGATGGCAACCAGGGGGTGGGGCAACTGTCAAGGGGCGGGGCCCTTAAGGACTCACCAAAACTCATTATGTGGCCCTCCAGCCAAAATCATTGCTCAGCCCTGCTGTAGTGGAAAGGGCTAGGAGCAATGGCTTCAAGCTGCAGCACAGATAATTGAGGTTGGAGACTAGGAGGGACTTTCTGACTACGAGGGTGGTAAAGCATTGGAACAGGCTGCCTGAAGATGTTGTGGAAACTTCACCCCTAGAAATTTTCAAGAGAAAGTGAAACTTGGCTGGGATGGTTTAGTCAGGGATAATCCTGCCTCAAGCAGGAGGCTGGACTAGATGATCTCATGAGGTCCCTTCCAGCCATGCTTTCCTATGAGCCTATGAATCACAATAGTTGGCACCTTCCTACGTCAGCCACCCTCATACTGCCCCCAACTTCAGCTGCTGTTGCTTCCCCCACCTTCACTTGCTGCCAGTGAGGAGAACTGGTGGCAACTGGTGGCGAGGTGATTCAGCAGTGGTGGGAAGTGACAGCTGAAGAAAGGAAGCATGAGGGTGCCCAACTTTAATACAGTGGGGCATAAACCCTACAAGGTTTGGGAAACCTTCCTATCTTAACAAGGGTGTTCTGAAGCACTTGGATATTATGGTAAAGGTACTAGGGGGACCATATTTTAGACAGATGCTAGCATCTCTACATGCAACAAATTAAAAAAAAAACAACGTTAAGGAAAAAATACATCTCATGCTCACTTTTTGTGACTTGCTCAGTATTCTCAGAGACTTGCTAGTTAGTTCGTAAACAGTTCTCAGCTACAGTAAAAACATGTAGCATGTTCCAGACACCAGCTTCAGATGAGGTAGATTATGTGTTCTATAATTCACGTTACTAATAGATTATTGTATGCCTGCCAGAATGAATGTGAACAAATAAGCTCAGCTATAAACCTGGCCTGCATACAATTCTAACTCAAAGAAGATCAGAGTCCAGTGCCTCTTCTTCCATTTGGTCTGCATTCAAGTCAGCTTCTATCAGGCGTTGTTAAACTTCCTGGAACAAGAAGCTTTGAGGGCACAGTGACAAACTAGCAAGAGGAGACAGCGCTATATAGCTGATAATACCTGCCAGTGATCTGACAGACATACTGACTGGCCACCTCCCCCATCACCTTGGGGAAAGGAAATAGCAAACTTTGATCCATATGGAGGTGGGAGTCTACAGCTGTGAAACCCCATATCCTCCTCTCACATTGCAAAGGGACAAGCCTACAAAAATACAGAATCAGTTCGAGCACCCAGCTTCACAACACACCTACGTAGTGACAGCTCCAGTGAGCCAGCCATTGTCAACAGAATGTCTTATGGCCTTTTGGGATAGCCCATGTGGGTTCATCAGCCAATCAAAGCCAACAACATTAAGGAAAACAAAAATGTTCTTGGTATTTTAATTGCTTCAACACAAATTAACATATTGTTGCCATTGTCATGCATTCTCTGACTGCTAAAGCACACTACTAAGTATGTCTATATAATAAAGATACCTTTCTAACTAAATTCTACACCTTTCATGCAGCCGTATGCTAAAGTTCCACTAACGATACTTGCCTTATATTTCAAATATCTTTTCACTATGAAATGGTGCATTTTATTTTCTACCTTACCCTAACAGAAGGACACTGGGAATATAAATGCTAAGGGAAACGAAAAGAAAGAAATCAAACAGAAGCACAGTTTATTAATGAATTACTTATTAAAGCTATGAAAAGAACAAACAAAAAAATGACATTTCCTCCTAAACACATGGCCAAAGAAATAGCATATATTTTCTTTCATGCCAAGAAGCATTTATAAGGTTTGTCTGAGGAAGGCATCACACAATGGATCCAAAAAACATTTAAAATAAAAGATGATTTACTTGACATGTTCAGTAAACCAAGAAAAATGTGCCCAGCACATCTGATACCTTAAGCTTCATGCTACATATTAAGATAAATGATATTTTCTTTGCGACAGGTAAAATCTGGCAATGATCCATATAAACAGAGAGGCTAATTAGTATGCCTCCATTGTAGTTCACAACTATTAATGCCCTAACACATGCAGAGATCTTGTCAAGATGCCAGCATGATTCTCCTATGCAGCACACATTATGGGAGCAGTGTGCTGCATTGTATGCCATGCGAGGGACAAAAATTTTAACACAGAAACAACGCTGCTGCATACATAAAGTACACAAAATATTCCAAAATCCAATAGCTTAAATGTTGTGCCTGTCAGCATCTCTCTCAGCTGTGTTGAACTCACATTGAGGGGTAGAAGCCAACTTGGCTCCTAGTCACTTTTAGGCCTTCACTCAAGAAGATGGGCAGGGCGTGCTGATCCAGTTCACTTTGGCAAGTGAGAACATCCTAGGACTGTTCTAATTCATACTCAATAGGGATCACTTCTCAGAGATCAATGGCATGTAAAGCGTATTATGTCCATTCTTTCTTTTCCTTCAGCTGATCTTGACATGATCCTCATGCTAGGGCTTTACCCTTCCTGGGAATATGGTGCTGTGCCTTCAATACAGCTTTAAGATCTCTTTGCACCAACCCAGAAGCATAAGGAAATCCTCAGAGGTCCAAGGTTCTGACTGTCTGAGCATAATTTCCTTCATATAAAGACATCAATGTGCTTTCCAAACATCACTTTCCAGAGTTCCTCTGTGAATACTTATAACAAGGATAATTATTTCAGTTTTAATGGGGAGGAGACAGAGACACAGAAGAATTATATAGTTGTTCAAAAGTTATGTACAGCACACCAGTGACAGATCCAGGAACAGAAGACTCTTGAATCTTTCTGCATTTCTTTGTAATCTGCCACTAAAACTCCCATTATTTCCCCATATTTCCCCATTAGTATTATAAGAGAAGTAGTGAAAATTTATTTTCCTTCTTTCTAATCACATTTCTACTCAGTCTTCCCTTGGGAGCACTTTCAGACTGAGAGAGATATACATCAAATGAGTTTTCAGGCTGTTCTTGCCTCAGGAAAAGTCCAAAGAGGGAAATGTCCTGAGTAGGAGCTAAGGGAATTGTACACCAGTTAGCACTGTTACATTCCCTGTTAGTAGAGGAACTGATGATGAACTAGAGACAATGCAAAGAAGAGCTACCATAAAGCTAGCAAATTTGGAAAGATTCAGGGTATATTTGCTCAAGGGAAAACAAGTCCTAGTCTGGGCATAACGACTTACTCCAACATAAAGAGGTTGGACCCAGACGTGCAGGCATGTGTGGTTTGTGGTGCCTACGGACTCTCTGAGAAGCTTCCCACACCATTGCCAACTCATATCAACTTGCCCTTCCTCTTCCACCCACTTCCCCAATATCTGGAGCTAGCCATCAGTGGTAGCAGATGACAGTACAAGGAGCAATGGTCTCAAGTTGCAGCAAGGAAGTTTAGGTTGGATATTAGGAAAAACTCTCTCACTAGTGGTGAAGCAATGGAACAGGTTACCCAAAGAGGTGGTGGGATCTCCATCCTTGGAGGTTTTTAAGGCCTGACTTGACAAATTCTTGGCTGGGATGATCTAGTTGGTGATGGTCCTGCTTTCAGCAGGGGGTTGATCTAGATGACCTCCTGAGGTCCAGCCCTAATTTTCTATGATTCTATGAATATCTGAGACTTCCAAAAGAATGCAGAATACAGGTGAGACTCTAGAGCAGGGGTCAGCAACCCCCGGTGCGCATGCCAAGCACGGCATGCAAGGCCATTTTGCTCGGCACACAACCGCCAGTCACGGAGCTCTAAGCAGCTGCTGCCAACCACGG
>NW_005842115.1:0-35025 GCF_000455745.1 Alligator sinensis | reverse complement strand
GCCACCCTCATCCTGCCCCCAACTTCAGCTGCTGTTGCTTCCCCCACCTTCACTTGCTGCCAGTGAGGAGAACTGGTGGCAACTGGTGGCGAGGTGATTCAGCAGTGGTGGGAAGTGACAGCTGAAGAAAGGAAGCATGAGGGTGCCCAACTTTAATACAGTGGGGCATAAACCCTACAAGGTTTGGGAAACCTTCCTATCTTAACAAGGGTGTTCTGAAGCACTTGGATATTATGGTAAAGGTACTAGGGGGACCATATTTTAGACAGATGCTAGCATCTCTACATGCAACAAATTAAAAAAAAAACAACGTTAAGGAAAAAATACATCTCATGCTCACTTTTTGTGACTTGCTCAGTATTCTCAGAGACTTGCTAGTTAGTTCGTAAACAGTTCTCAGCTACAGTAAAAACATGTAGCATGTTCCAGACACCAGCTTCAGATGAGGTAGATTATGTGTTCTATAATTCACGTTACTAATAGATTATTGTATGCCTGCCAGAATGAATGTGAACAAATAAGCTCAGCTATAAACCTGGCCTGCATACAATTCTAACTCAAAGAAGATCAGAGTCCAGTGCCTCTTCTTCCATTTGGTCTGCATTCAAGTCAGCTTCTATCAGGCGTTGTTAAACTTCCTGGAACAAGAAGCTTTGAGGGCACAGTGACAAACTAGCAAGAGGAGACAGCGCTATATAGCTGATAATACCTGCCAGTGATCTGACAGACATACTGACTGGCCACCTCCCCCATCACCTTGGGGAAAGGAAATAGCAAACTTTGATCCATATGGAGGTGGGAGTCTACAGCTGTGAAACCCCATATCCTCCTCTCACATTGCAAAGGGACAAGCCTACAAAAATACAGAATCAGTTCGAGCACCCAGCTTCACAACACACCTACGTAGTGACAGCTCCAGTGAGCCAGCCATTGTCAACAGAATGTCTTATGGCCTTTTGGGATAGCCCATGTGGGTTCATCAGCCAATCAAAGCCAACAACATTAAGGAAAACAAAAATGTTCTTGGTATTTTAATTGCTTCAACACAAATTAACATATTGTTGCCATTGTCATGCATTCTCTGACTGCTAAAGCACACTACTAAGTATGTCTATATAATAAAGATACCTTTCTAACTAAATTCTACACCTTTCATGCAGCCGTATGCTAAAGTTCCACTAACGATACTTGCCTTATATTTCAAATATCTTTTCACTATGAAATGGTGCATTTTATTTTCTACCTTACCCTAACAGAAGGACACTGGGAATATAAATGCTAAGGGAAACGAAAAGAAAGAAATCAAACAGAAGCACAGTTTATTAATGAATTACTTATTAAAGCTATGAAAAGAACAAACAAAAAAATGACATTTCCTCCTAAACACATGGCCAAAGAAATAGCATATATTTTCTTTCATGCCAAGAAGCATTTATAAGGTTTGTCTGAGGAAGGCATCACACAATGGATCCAAAAAACATTTAAAATAAAAGATGATTTACTTGACATGTTCAGTAAACCAAGAAAAATGTGCCCAGCACATCTGATACCTTAAGCTTCATGCTACATATTAAGATAAATGATATTTTCTTTGCGACAGGTAAAATCTGGCAATGATCCATATAAACAGAGAGGCTAATTAGTATGCCTCCATTGTAGTTCACAACTATTAATGCCCTAACACATGCAGAGATCTTGTCAAGATGCCAGCATGATTCTCCTATGCAGCACACATTATGGGAGCAGTGTGCTGCATTGTATGCCATGCGAGGGACAAAAATTTTAACACAGAAACAACGCTGCTGCATACATAAAGTACACAAAATATTCCAAAATCCAATAGCTTAAATGTTGTGCCTGTCAGCATCTCTCTCAGCTGTGTTGAACTCACATTGAGGGGTAGAAGCCAACTTGGCTCCTAGTCACTTTTAGGCCTTCACTCAAGAAGATGGGCAGGGCGTGCTGATCCAGTTCACTTTGGCAAGTGAGAACATCCTAGGACTGTTCTAATTCATACTCAATAGGGATCACTTCTCAGAGATCAATGGCATGTAAAGCGTATTATGTCCATTCTTTCTTTTCCTTCAGCTGATCTTGACATGATCCTCATGCTAGGGCTTTACCCTTCCTGGGAATATGGTGCTGTGCCTTCAATACAGCTTTAAGATCTCTTTGCACCAACCCAGAAGCATAAGGAAATCCTCAGAGGTCCAAGGTTCTGACTGTCTGAGCATAATTTCCTTCATATAAAGACATCAATGTGCTTTCCAAACATCACTTTCCAGAGTTCCTCTGTGAATACTTATAACAAGGATAATTATTTCAGTTTTAATGGGGAGGAGACAGAGACACAGAAGAATTATATAGTTGTTCAAAAGTTATGTACAGCACACCAGTGACAGATCCAGGAACAGAAGACTCTTGAATCTTTCTGCATTTCTTTGTAATCTGCCACTAAAACTCCCATTATTTCCCCATATTTCCCCATTAGTATTATAAGAGAAGTAGTGAAAATTTATTTTCCTTCTTTCTAATCACATTTCTACTCAGTCTTCCCTTGGGAGCACTTTCAGACTGAGAGAGATATACATCAAATGAGTTTTCAGGCTGTTCTTGCCTCAGGAAAAGTCCAAAGAGGGAAATGTCCTGAGTAGGAGCTAAGGGAATTGTACACCAGTTAGCACTGTTACATTCCCTGTTAGTAGAGGAACTGATGATGAACTAGAGACAATGCAAAGAAGAGCTACCATAAAGCTAGCAAATTTGGAAAGATTCAGGGTATATTTGCTCAAGGGAAAACAAGTCCTAGTCTGGGCATAACGACTTACTCCAACATAAAGAGGTTGGACCCAGACGTGCAGGCATGTGTGGTTTGTGGTGCCTACGGACTCTCTGAGAAGCTTCCCACACCATTGCCAACTCATATCAACTTGCCCTTCCTCTTCCACCCACTTCCCCAATATCTGGAGCTAGCCATCAGTGGTAGCAGATGACAGTACAAGGAGCAATGGTCTCAAGTTGCAGCAAGGAAGTTTAGGTTGGATATTAGGAAAAACTCTCTCACTAGTGGTGAAGCAATGGAACAGGTTACCCAAAGAGGTGGTGGGATCTCCATCCTTGGAGGTTTTTAAGGCCTGACTTGACAAATTCTTGGCTGGGATGATCTAGTTGGTGATGGTCCTGCTTTCAGCAGGGGGTTGATCTAGATGACCTCCTGAGGTCCAGCCCTAATTTTCTATGATTCTATGAATATCTGAGACTTCCAAAAGAATGCAGAATACAGGTGAGACTCTAGAGCAGGGGTCAGCAACCCCCGGTGCGCATGCCAAGCACGGCATGCAAGGCCATTTTGCTCGGCACACAACCGCCAGTCACGGAGCTCTAAGCAGCTGCTGCCCCAGCCCTAATTTTCTATGATTCTATGAATATCTGAGACTTCCAAAAGAATGCAGAATACAGGTGAGACTCTAGAGCAGGGGTCAGCAACCCCCGGTGCGCAAGCAGACCGGGCTCCGTGGGCCGGCTGCAGCCGGGAGGCTGCAAACAGCTGCTCTGGGCTGCGGCATGTCGGCACTCCAGCACCTGCCAAGGTAGACACTGTGGTTTTTTTGGCACTTCGGCCAAAAAATGTTGCCTACCCCTGCTCCAAAGGAATGAATTCACACTTGCAATCCTCATTTTAAGACTAGGTTTACCATAACCAGCAAACCGTGTTTAAAAGAAGTAGATAATAAATATCATGTAGGCTTACTTACCATAAACTACTAGATCAACAGAATAAGGAAAGGTGCATTCAGAATAATATTCTTAACCTTTCCAGAGTGCATTAGCCAATTTTACAATTTGAAAACAAAATAAAATCATTTTTGAAAGAAAAGTAATTATTTTCACTCTAAATGTAATTGTCCAAATACCATTATGCAAAAAGGGAATAATCACCTTCCATTATGATTAGGGGCTCTGAACTGAAATTCCTACACTCCTACTTATTGCACAATGGATGGTCTATTTGCAGCACTTCTTTGTACTGCATTATGAAGACAATAGTAAGTAATTAACAGAAAATGTTAGGAAAAGCAATATCTAATGTGTTCAGATTTTTGGGGTTATGAGGTTGACTGTTAGTTTTTATTACTTCCTGCTGCAATATGCGATTATGAGATACATCAGCTCTCCTTTATTTGGATTCTGCCAGTAACCATTTCCTTTTATTCTGTACTTGGCTTCATGTTACATTTCAGTACTTGGTATTTTTCAAGAAAAATGAGGCTAAGTCACATGGGTGTTTTCAGACCATCTTGTTAAACTTTCTCTTTGGATACTTGCTTTGGGAATCTGGAAGTTTATGGCCTTTTTCAAAGCACCTAGTGTTTGCCAGAGTCATGCCGGGTAATCTTTTATTTTTGCATCTCTGTGGCTGTTTTAAAAGAAAAGGCTCTATAGAAAAGGCTATTGTTTCTCTTACATTTTTTTCCATCTAGGGAAACTTTTTATCCAATAGTTTCCTAGGTAATGGACAACAGAACAGCATGAAGTAGTAAATGATACAGGAGGAGGGCATTACAAGGACTTTTCCACCCTGTTTTCTCTTTATTTTGGAGAGGATAAAAAAGAACAGCTTATAGGTTCAAATAGTTAGCACTCAGTTATGAAACCCTGACAGAACTTGATGTTTAGCATTATATCTTTAATGTGCTTCAAAGAAGGTATTTTTCATTTCGTTATAGAGCAACATAGCCTTCCAGAGCTTGCTCACAGGTCTTCTGTTTGAACTGGAGTATGGATAACCCTGTAAGCAGAAGTCTCCTTCTACAACTGGGGACTCCTATTTGGTTAACATTTGTCCATTTTCTACCGGAGATGTCACTTTGACCACCTACATACACTGATCTCACCTGGTAACACATTAGGAAACGGAGTGCAGAACCCCCTGCTGTTGAAAGAGATCTTGGTGGCATATCTGTGAGGTGTGTTTTTAACTAAAGAACGCTACTTTTTTGTATGCCAAAGTGACAGGTAATCGATGCATAGATTCATCCATGTTAGCGGCTGGAAGGGACCTCTAGCAGATCCAGCCCCCCTGTGCCTGGGCAGGAAAGACTGCTGGGGTCAGATGACCCCAGCAAGGTGAGAGTCCAGAGGTGTTTTGAAGATACCCAGAGTAGGTGCTTGCACCACCTCTAGAGGGAGTCTATTCCAGAACCTGGACACTCAAGTTGTAAAGAAATTTGTCCTAATGTCTAATCTAAAGTGGTTGACTAGCAACTTATGACTGTTAGTCCTAGTCTTCCCCTGGGAAGCCCAGGTGAACAGATGTTCTCCCAATCCTTGGTATGTGCCCCTTATATACTTCTAGGCTGCCACCAAGTCCCCTCTGACTTGGGGGTCTTCTCTTCTCCAGACTGTTCAGCCTGGAGAAGAGAAGACTCAGAGGTCTTCTCTTCTTCAGGCTGAACAGACCCATGTCTCTCAGCTTCTCATGGTGAGGGCTGCTCTCCATACCTCTAACCATATGCATAGCTCTCCTTTGGACTCTCTCAAGCTTCTCCACATCCTTCCTGAAGTGCGGTACCCAGAACTGGATGCAGTCCTCCAGCTGTGGTCTTACCAAGGCGGAGTAGAGCGGGAGGATGACATCCTTAGTCTTGTTTGAGATGCGTTGGTAGATGCATGCCAGTGTTTTGTTTTGCTACAATAATGATTGTAGGTAATGTGTGCTCAGTGTGACTTCCTCCCTCTTTAGTGACTGGACCGCATAGCGGTTTGTGAGTTCACTACAGCCTTTAAATTAACACACTGGGGCCTTTTAGCTCCTGCATTTAGATCCAGAAGTCCCAGATGGGCTTCTATCTTTAAGACATTCCTGTTTGGAGTGTGTATAGCCAACCCAGAACCTCCAGGCCTAAAAGCATGACCCTAAACTAAAAAATTCAGTTTTCTTTGCTTGGAGGCTGTAAAGCATGTGTAAACCTCTCTGAAGTTCAGCTACTAGAGGGGTACAAAGTGACACAGAGTACAAAGCATGGGTTATACAGTGCATTTACATTTATACTGGTTTAATGAGGTGAAATGTGTTGCTATTACTTGCTTTCCAGAACTGCCATAGTCCATTCAAGATATTTACTGTATTGCAAGACAAAGTTGACTTACATGTTATGATTACATTTATGCATTGCTATCAATTGTTGCAATCAATTCTTGTTTAATTCTTTATTTGATGAGTTTAGAGGAGAAAATAAACTAGAAAAGTATGTGGGTGACAATGTAAGAAATCTCTTAAGCAGAAATACATATGTAACGTTGTCTCCTGACATATTAGCCTCCTGACACCATAGCTGTGGCTTGGTAAAACTCATATGTCCAAAAAAAATATAGCATCCCAGTCCAAAACTGATCTTCCAGACTATAGCATTTCAAATTCCTCTTTTGGCACAGAAAGCTAGTATAAATCATTGTATTCTAATCAAGCGTTTGATTTTCTTTGCCAGGGTGCAGGAGCTGTCTGATACAGATTCAATGAATATTCTAAACTAAAAGATCAAAATGGTCTTTTCTGAATTTTATCTCTTACAATAAGCCTTGACCTTGCTTCAAACTGGCTGTCACTGAATTCTTGTGTAATTACTCTGCATTATTTGTATTCTCTATTCATTTAGACTTTTCTTTGTTTCATTTTATTTTCTTTAGTTTCAAATAATCACTACATTTGAATGGTATATCTGATCCTTAAACAGTATCATTTGCTGCAGCATAAAATAAAGTTTGGGTACTGTTTATTCTGTAGCCGGCGCCTTCTACTTTCTTATGGCGTCAGATATCAGCTTCCAGATCTATGAGCCACTGTCTGGGATTATCGTTCAATGTGCAGATACTATCTGCCCTGTCTGGACATGTTCTGCAGTCTGAGATTACAGGACAGTGTACAGAGGTGAGAAAGACTGGATAGGTGCTACAGCCCAATCTGTGTGAAAAAACAGGAATCCTCCCTTTTGTATATGTCCAGCTGTTTTGTCCAATCTTAAATGTCACAAACTGCAAGGCTTTTGAAACTGTGCATGGGAGGTTTTTCTCAGGCTGACAGATTTTGCTGACAGTTTATATAGACAGAAAGACAAAAAGATAGATAGTAGAGCTGTGAGAAGCTTTGGTCCCTGATTCGATTCGGCGGAGATTCAGCCCGATTCGGTGGCTGAATCTCTGAATCCAAATCGAATCAGGGGACCCTTTAATTTATCCGAATTGATTCGGAACCCTCCAAATCGATTCAGAGAGATTCAGAGATTTGGCCATAGACACAGCTTTAAATGTTTTTTCTACATACCTCTAGGAAGCAGGGGCTCGTGAATGCTGTGATGCTGGGGCTGATGGAGGAGGAGCGTGGTCCCCAGTGCACTCAGCCGTAGACCCAGAAGTGGACCAGAAGCACTTCCAGTCCACTTTCAGGTCCACCGGGGAGTGTGCAGGGCCCTCCCCCCATGCCCCCCCATTTCGGTGACTGGTCTCTCCTGGGTCTGGGGTGGGGATGCTCCATGCGCCCCAGCATCTCAGTGTTCACAAATCGCACCTGCTACCTCAAGGTATGTAGAAAAATCTTTTAAAGCTGTGTTTATGTCTGAATCATGCCCCCCTGAGACTGGTATCTGTGGGCTTCACTGCTTGCCACTGCTCCCCCCCTTGCCTCCAACACCTCCGCGGCCATCTGCGGGTGGTCCCCACTTTGCCCACCCTTGCTGCCGATGTCACTGCAGCTGCCTGCGGGCAGTCCCCACTCGCCACCACCATGCCACCACTAACACTGCCGTCCCCGCCTGCAGACAGTCACCGTGCCCCCCCAGCCTCAGGAGGCATGAGTCGTTCATGTGATCCAGTATGCTAGCCTGATCCCACACACCCAGATCCAGCCATGTGCTGGAGTCATCTGATGCACAAGGCCACATTATCCAACTCCTGGGGCTCCCCCAAGGGGCTGGAAACTTGGCAGCAGGGATGCAGAAATTAAGATTGCCAATGTTTTCCTGCCACCACATTTCCAGACCCTTGGGAGTCCCCATGGGCTGGGTGATACAGTTCTGCAAGCTGGATCTGACCAACAGGCTGACAGTTCAGCGCCCCTGAACTAGTCTGATCTCACATCTGCTGCAGCCCATTTCATTTTACATAGTTAGCGTTGTGTTGAACTGAATCTGGTGGGTAAGACTAATGCAGTTCACTGGCCACATGTACGTGAGCCACTGACTGCACAGTAGCTCCTTGCTACTTGCAGTAACTCATTGCAGTAGTGTCACATGACAGGAAGCATGATGCGATGCTATTGCGCAGTAGTAACAAACTACTGTGCAGTCAGTGTCACCTAAAAGCCAAAGGCAATGCTACATTTAGTACCTGCATATACAAGTAGCCAGAGCAGAGGCTACTGTGCACACCCCATAATGGTGTAAATACTTATGCACCCAAACTGCACATGGAATGGCACACCATCATAGTGTGTACAATTCCAGTAGTTACAGGGCTGGGTGCATGTAATGTTGGCATGTGAAATGAAATAGGAGCTTGCCCATCCAACCTCAATTGAGTTGAAGCCATCAAGACCTCGTGAAACCTGCCCAGGGAAGTGATGGAGTCTCCCATAATTAAAAACCCTCACTTTTAAAAACCCATAGTCTCTTTTCCACATTGACTTTGTCAATCTTCAATTCCAGCCATTGGCTTTGTGCTATGCCTTTCTCCACTGGATTAGAGAATGCCTTAGTACCCAGAGGTTTTTCCCCACAAAAATACTCATGCTCTGTAATCAAATCACCTTTTAATCTTCTTTTTGAATGGATAAACAGATCGAGCCTTTGAACTTTCTCATGGTAAAGCATTTTCTCCAACCTTTGAATAATTTTTGTGGCTTTTTTTGTACCTTCTCCAAAATCCAGCTGTCCTATTTTAAAGATACCAGCTATTAATTTCAACCTATTATCTAATATCTACTAATACTAGGCAAAATCCAGTAGAACTGATGACAAATGTTTGCCAGCCCCTTTGCTATCGTTGTTTGCTAAATAATTCTGCTGACACTCAGTGTTTCTTGGTATTCAGTCTGCAAGAGACATAATCTCCATGTTGCTCTCTGACTCCTGAAGGTATGTGGATATTACTTCGGGTCTTTCTCATCCTTAGCTGATGAAGGAGCTACAAGATTTTACAACAGCCTAAAATTAGGTAACTAGCAGCACTACATGCCATTATGTATAATTTACACCAAAACTATTCTCTCACTAACTTGCACTGTGTTGTAGTAACTAGGCATGGGTCAAATCAGCACCTGAGGAAGCCTTAGGCAGTATACTCAGAGGTGGTGAGTGATTCTGTGCACCTCAAGTTTTAATTGATCAAACCTGATTTTCAGAAAGTCCCATCAGCAACCCTTTGAAAGTCAGACCCTATATCATGTGTCTCAAAGTGGGTATCTTACAATTGTGACAGCCAAAATCTTTAGCATTATTTGAAAAAATTAGCAAAAAACTTTATAGGCCCTTGAATTATCCTAATGGTGGTGCCATCAGTGACCTGTTTTTGGATAGCCTGGAATATGTCTCCAGAAAATGTTGACTGTTTACAGTCAGTGTGGTCCAGATCATGTGAGCCAGTTGTGCTCAATCTTTAAGCTCTGCAGGCCAGATGAGTGGCTTGGGGCCCGTCTGTGAGCTGAATTGGGCCCTGAGGTCCAGCAGTGACCCCTCCCTGCCTTGCAGGTGAGGACAGAGTAGCACCCCTTCATACTCCAACCACCCCCTGCACCTGGGTTGGGTCCTGGTGGCCTGGCACTGCCCCCTCCTAGTCTCTCACACTAGGGCCCATTGCCACCACATTTCTCGACAAATGGGGAGCCCCTCAGGCTGGATGACTTGTGGGTCAGATCTGGCCCCTGGACTGGAGGTTGAGTACCCCTGATATAAGCAATTCACTTTCACTATAGGTTTCCTGTTAACTTGGTTGCAAGGACACAGCCAATTACTTTCACAGTACCGAAAGTCTGTTTGCGCAGCTAACTGAAGGCGCTTTGGGCAAAGTGCCAAAAACACCCGCAGCTTCAACTTGTAAGATGCTGGTGCACCAGGGGTGAGGGGCCTGATCCTTGTTGTGGCAATGCAGCTGTGGCCGCTTTCCCACTGTTTGCCCCAAGGTGCATGCACCAAGCAAAATGCCTTCATGTACCACGCTCTGGCACCTGTGCCAGGGGTGATCTAAACGATCACTGCTGACCCCTGGGTGGATCCAGAGGAGCAGTGAGAAGGGGTGTTGCCACACTTCTTGCAGCGGTGTGGGCCTCCTGAGCTCCTGGCTTATTAGCATGAGCTCCAGCATGGAGCTCTGCCCTTTCAGGGAGTGATCTGAGCTCACCGGCTGATTGGTGCAGGTTCCTGCCAGTCACACAGGTCTGGAGGCCAGGGGGTGAGTGTCACTGTGTAGGGGCGCCAGGCAAGTGTCCTGTATAGCCATCCCGAGTTGAAAGGATGTTGAGGGCTGACACTCCTGCATTGCACAACATGATTAAAGCAGCTGAAACTTAAGAGATCTTTGGTAGCTCCCATATAGAGAAAAGCTGGACTTTAATTTCTATTTAGTGATAAGCAAGCCTTGGCCAATGATTGACTACACAGAAGATGTAATGTGGAATGCTTTGGCATCCTCCCATTAAAACAAGTCATTTCTTGGGACTGCAGCTGTTATTCACAACACTTTCTAAACCCCTTCTGCAATGAATAAGGAAGGCCATGTGACCTTTACACTTCAGATTACTTTTCCACCAATTTGAACTTTATCCTCATACCAGTTCAGAGGGATTTTTATATTTTTAGTACCAACATTAAAAAAGATGGCTTTATAGGATATAACCCTCTTAAAATGTCCTTTCCAATCCCAACCCAATCTGCTCTTACTTTAAAATTTGCAAACACCGATGGTTGATTAAAAAATGAGAGCTGTAAGAGCTTGAGAAAAACCTGCTCAGCATGTAAGCTTCATTAAAAAAACACAACAGAGCTTATCAGCCTATGGAGAAAAACTCCTCTGAAGGTGGAAAGGAAATAAAATGGGCAGGAAGAAGGATGTAATTTCTTATGTGTGCTGCTAACTAGCCATCGATCCTGGATCCTCTTCCCCACCACCAGAAGGCAAGCATTCAGTTCTCCAGAGAAACGGGAAGTATACCGCAGACTGTATGGCTGTCTATAGCTAGCACACTCTTTAGCTTTTTTGATTAGTAAGAATCCAGCAGAAGAGAGACTTGTGGCGAGATTATAAATGTATTGTTCCACTAAGACAACAGACAGTGACAGACCATAGGGTACAAAAACACTAGCAGTCAACTCAGTTCTTGAGTCAAAGATATTATACCTGCTCTCTTCTAGCTCTGATTAATAACTGTAGGTTTCTTTACCAGCACAGAATAAACTGGGAAGTAAGAGATAGCAGAGGAAACTGTACTCGGCAAAAGCAAGTGATTTTTTGACTCACTCACATGGTTGCAAAAGCCAGACTCATCAAAAGAGCTCTGAGAGATGAATTAAAGTGTTTGAAATGTGCTGTTATAGAAGAACATTCAAATCAGCTGGATATTGAAGCCACAAATGAAGAATTGTTAGGAGGATAATCTTAAAGAGCAGTTACTTGAAATCCTATGTAAAAGAATGCCATCTTTTTGTGGACACGCCTGGCATGACTACATGTGCGCATTTACTGAACAGTAACTGAAATTACTGCACAGTACCGATGCACGTCTACACATGCACACCTGTATGGTGCAGTAAATATGGCAACTTATGCTAACTTGAGTGTAAATGTGATACCTGCACCTTGCAGGTGTTAGATTTATGCTTGATTATTCACTGCGCAGTAATGCATTTATAGATGCCTTACTGTGCAGTAACTTTAGTCCCAAGTTAGTCCACACACAGCGTTAATGCGCTTTAATGCCTGCATGTGTAGACACTGGCCTATTCCCACTTACTGAGCAGTAAATTTAAGTTGGTGTAAATGCATATATAGACATACCCACTGTCACTCTATCCCCAACAACGTAATCGTGGGATTTGATCAGGCAATGAGAGAGAAAAACAAAAGGGAGTGAGGTGGGGAGAAGAAGAGCCAGATTGGTTGGAGGCACTGAAAGACAGAAGCTTTCAAAAGATCCAGGGCATTTTGCACACAGTCATAAATGTTGGCAGGTGATAACTAACAACCTCTGACTTAGATGTCACTTGAAGTAGTCGTAGTAAAAGAGCCACAATCAAATGAAGTGGTCACATAGCAGCCATACAATTTTGCTGTATTTACTTAGTTAAAAGATTTTTTCCCCCCATATAACAAGGGGGAAAAAGTCCCTTGTCTTACAATTGGGTATGCATAGGGCAAGCATCTGCTGCAGCTCCAGCTCCAACCCTGCAGCTGCTGCCTGTCCCCCTCCCACCTCTGTACCCGCTGTCACTCTTCCTAGATTTTCTACAATCTGTCAGAGTAAGTAAAGGAGTTGATCTGTCTGTTAGCAGCAAAGCCTGTGGCCAGGGACTCTATGTGCACTCAGATGTTGTCACAGAGACCACTCCACAGGACTTCATTTGGAAGATGGGACTTGTCCCCTCCTCCCTGTAATGGCTTCTCCCCCTCCAGGTCTGACAGGTCCCTGAGGATCTATCTGAGAACTGACTGTAACCCAAGGGACCTTCCTCTAGCTTGCCTGGCTTCCAGCAAAACCCACAGTAGACATTCAGTGCACACAAAGGAGCATCTGCAGAGTCTGGAGCTTTGGAGTGCATAAAGAAAAGTCCCTTTTGCATTAGAAGTGCATATCCTAGAGGAGATCGGACACACCTGCTTGCACAGAAAATCCCTGTCTGTCAGAAACTTTTGGGACAATGCTGAAGGCATAATAAATGACTTTCTCTCTGAAAGTCCTAACTGAGGTGCTAAAAGGAGATAGTCAACCTGGAAATCAAACAATGCTGAAAGCAAAGGGCATAACTCACTGCTGTTAATCCAGTTTTATACAGTCAAAGATGAACTGGAGCTGGCATAATACAGGAGTGAATTCAGACTTCAGGTATTTTTTTTTTATGTTTCTCTTAAGGCTTGTAAGATAGCTGAATTTTTCTAACCAAATCTGAGTAAAATATCACCAATCTCTGCAAATAACTCAGCACAGCAGACACTGTGTAGCCCTGCTGGTGGGCTGCCTGTGCAGTGGGCAGGGAGTCTTCATTTCATAAGTAATTCAGGACCTGCTGCCATGAAGATGGGAAAAATATTTAATGGAAGAATAAATATTCATATCATATTCGCACATAGGCCAGAATTAAAAGCGTCTCATCTTAGGCACTGCCCCACTGAACTGACCCAGTCACTATGACCGAGTCAGGCAGTAGGATCTCTCTGTCATCAATGGAGAGACTCTGGAGATACCTAAGAATGATTCAGGTGTAGGTGCCTTGGCAATCTACTCACAGAATAGGAAATGGTAGGCATCAATAAAGGGCACATTCTACCTAAGTCCCATTTATACACCTAAAGAGACCTTTAGAGCCCTGTCCAGAGGGCAGCCCACTGGGTTAAGTCACTCATCTCAAAAAGTGACTGTAATGCCTTGATTCTGCAAGACATTGTCATGATTTCTGCATGCACCACCTATTTCAGACAAGTGATTAATAGGTTTTTAAACACTTGGAATACTTCTCCATGGGTCTGCTCCCAAACCCATTAATGCTAATAGTATCCTTTCACTGCCTTTGGTAGGCTTTGGCACAGGCAATGCTTGCTTCATGTCATGCTTCTATATATGTCTTGGATGAGGGAAAAACCCCCCATGTGTAATGGGACTCTTACCCCATTACTAAAGGGAAAAGGGAACCCAGGGGTAGCTGGCCTTCCTTAACCCCTGCAATAGGCTAAAGTGGGCAAAGAGCCTTGGAACAAAATGACAGCCTATCTCAGGTGTGACCAGTGACTGTCAGGCCTGGGGGCAGAAGTGGAGGGTCAGGTGACCCAGGAAGAGACTTATAAACTCTATACCTGCCATTGGAGGCAGTCTGACCATAGGAGCTGCAGGGGACAGAGCTCCAGGAAAGAGCCAGGCTGGGTGGCCCAGAGGAAGGGCTTTGAGCTGTGGTGGAGATAACCCTATATCCCAAACCAGGAACAGATGAGTACCTTGGGCTCTTTAGGCAAGGGCTCCTGCAGGGCAAGATTAACCCTGGGAAGGGAACCCTTGGTTTTGGAGTGGATGCTCATGTTCTGGTTTTTGTTTTTACTAGAAGAAAGGGTTGTGGCTATAGGGATGAATGGGGAGACTAAGCAGGGTGCCCAGGGGCATCCCAGATCCTATGCACTGGTGTTGGCAGAAGAACTCTGGTTTCAGACAGTGGAGACTGGGGTGCAAAACCAGAGACCTCAAGGGGCAAGGCGTAACAGAGGCTGGGGACACAAGCCCAGAACCCACGAGGGGTGAGGTGCAACAGAGACTGGGGCACAAGCCCAGAGCTTGCAGAGGGTGAGACCAGGGGCCAAGGGGCCCAGAGCCCATGAGGGACAAGGCACAGCAAAGACTGGGGAACACAGAGACCCAGAACTCATGAAGGTCAGACCGTGGACCACAGAGAGGGCCAGAGCAAGGGCCAGAGGGCCAAAAGTCACAAGAACATGGCCAGAGCTGGACCCTGGGAGCTTGCAGTCTTGTGACAGTGGACCCCAGGCTGAGAGGCTCAGCCAAAGTAAAGTGGGACAAGGCCAGAGGAATCAGCCCAGACATGGGCCTAGAATCCAAAACTCCTGTTGCCTCCTTTTTTCCTGTTACTTTGTAACATCAAGGTATGGCAGATGAGACAACAGGGTGGGACCTTGAGAGGCCAGAGTGGGCAACAAGGTGAGGGCCCAGGAGGTGGCCAGGAGCAGGGTTCAAATTACACTTTGACTCCTGGGGATGGGGGCGGGGGGGGTTGCAAAAAAAACTGACTGGGGTCGGGGCTGTGTGCACGGGTCCCCACCAGTACCATGGGGCTGGGGCCAGTGGTGGTGGCAGCTGGAAGAAGCCACCGCTGCCACCGCCTGGGCTGCTTAGAAATGCGCGGGGTGGGCCAGGGGCTATGCGCAGTGGTGCATGGGCTCCAGGTTGTTGAGGTTGGGGCAGGGGAAGGGTGCTGACTGGCCCGCAGGGGGTTCTCATCTCTTATGGGGGAGATCAACCCCTCTGAGCTCCCCTGTAATTCAAACCCTGGCCAGGAGAGAGGGGCTTCAAGGCCCCAGCACCAAGCACATTACACCAAGGTATTGAAAAAACCTCTAAAATTTAGGTAAGGGAACTTTAAAACATATAATGCAGTAATTTTGAGCCAACACCACCTAGTCCTAAAGCTCTATATAGGTCCTTCAGTACAGGACCTAAAGGTATGTTGATCCCTGGACATCTTACCTGGAAGAACATTGTCTCTACTTTCCTTATCTTATGTGTACAGGAGTCTGAATATTAACAATTTTGTACAATGCCAGTTTCTGGATGAACATAGTTTTGAGGAAAAGCCACATTTCTTTGGGAAAGCTTTTACTTTTAAATGGTAATATGTGAAAGTTTGATGTATTAAATGAATTCCCAGGGAAGATGGATTACTAGATAAAGAGCAGGTAAGGAACTAGAGTGCATGATTATTGCAATTTATCATAAAGACATAACTACTACGTGTGTGTATATATATTACATAGTGCATCTAAAAATTAGGGATTGTGGATAAATAGAAGTCAAATTTAATTTTCATTTCAATACAGCTTTTTACCCTGCACTGGCATAGCAATTACGCACAAATTTAACTCTAAGAGGATATATTTCTTATTATTTTTTAAAGCTTTGTAGTAAAGAATATAGAAAATTGGTCATACCTTCTGTTTTTATTGCTTTGCTTTAATGAAAGCAGAATTACCTGCTGTGTTCATAAGATAAGATCAAGCAGGAAATAAAGAATCCACTCTTCTTTGGTCTTGGGATATCCTACTCAAAGACTTGGTTGTAAGTCTTTTTTAATCCTCAAACCTCCAACAAATCTGACCAGCTCTGCAGCTGGTGTTTGTCAGTGATTAGCAGTATAATCTTTTTATATGTAGTGTATGTACACATGTACATATAAAGTCATACTGGGGAAAAGGCAAGAGAAGATGTCTGATGTTGCCAGCTTTGTTATCTGCAACATCTATAATTTTTAGGCACCACTGGGCAATGGTGTTCTACCATTCATTAGGTGAATTAATTTACTGACCAGTACCTGCTAAATTAAAATTGTCTTCATAACATATTATCTCAGCTGTTATCTCCATTAGCTCACTTTTTTCTTTTGAGTTTTCTACAAATATCCTTTTTTTGCCAGTCTTCATCAGTCATCTACCAAAGTCTGTGATCTTTACCAAAACTCAGATTTGATTTCTCAGTGAAAATAGGAAAGGTGTGCCCAAACACCCTTCTCTGAATCTCACTGCAATGTGGTGATCAAGTTTCTTGCGATTTTTTGAATAGACACAAGCAATGCCAATGTTTGCTACTGATACACTACAAATATCTCTTGTAAGCTATTACAGTAAAAGTTATTATTACCAAATACTGTTACTGTCCACATAGTTGATGTAAACATTTAAATTTAGTGCCTCACTGGTCCTTACAGACTGAAGGTCTTCTGAAAATGGGAATTCTAAGTCACTTAATTGCTTGTGAAAATTGCGTTTTACCTTAAGTCTTGAAGATCAGTGAGATTTAGGTCCTAAAAGTGTAGGTACCTTTTGAAAACAGGACTTACAGTCACTTAGGGATAGCTGAAATATTTATCCAGAATTCTATATGTAAATCAGTAATCTTTTAACTAGAACCTAGATGGCTCATTGGATTGATGTGGATTCAGTGTAACCAGGAGCACAGTGTGGCCCATATAGATGTTTCCATGCTCATAAGGTATAGACTGTGCATCAGAGAAAACCAGTGATAACAATGTAAAATGGTAATGAATCCACATTATAAAGAAAATCAAAGAATGAAAATCATTATAATGATCAAAGGAAACCAACAAAAAGCCACTGTAGAATAACAAGAATTACATGATTTGCAACAGGTGCCACCACTTCAACTGTCCAGTTTCAGCTTAGAGCTGCACCAGAAAGAAAAAATGCCTCCAAAATAGGCCAAAACCATGATTTTGTTGGTTTCACCTTGAAATCTCACTGCATTCCACAAAAATGAACGATGGCTTGGAAGACAAAACAAAAATGAAACAGTTTTTGCTTTAAATAGGTCACAGTTTCTAGATGGAAGTTATCAAGCAGTATCTCAGATATGGTCCCTGCTAGTGCTGCGGGGCTGGGGCTTACCAATCCTACCAAAAAATCTAGCAGGTTTATGCTCACCCACACTACCTCCTGGGTATCTTATTCCCTCCACTTACCTGCTGGGTGCATTTACACGAGCTGTTTACTGCAGAGTAGACTAATTAGCTCTGCAGTAAACAACACAGAGCTACACATGCACCCCTATTGGGCTGGAGTAAACTAAGAAATTCTGCAGCAGGATAGTACTTGTATTATACTAGATGTACTACTTCTATACAAGTACTATCCTGCTGTGGAGTTTTTTATTCTGCAGCAGTGCATGTGTAGACACTGCCTTGGCTGGCTGGGGCACGAGGGTGCTTCAGCACAGGGGCCATCTGCCAGCTAGCCCCACGCTGGAGCATCCTCATGCCCCAGCCAGCCCCTCCGCAGCATGTTGAGCCGGGAAGAGGGGAGCAGCCCCGAGCTAGCAGGCTGAGCCCCAGGTCTGCCAGCCAAGCCTACTCTGACCTCACTTAACATACTGTGGGCTCACATTCAAACTGCACACCTGGGAGCAACACACACCAAAGCAATAAGCTCTGGAGTTTATTCATGAGCATTAATTACACATGTAGATGTGCCTCTTGTCTCTTATAGTTAGAATATAAATTGTTTCAATCAGGAACTGCTTTTTTGTTCTCTCTTTCTACAGTATCGAGCACACTGGGGCCCCTGTTCATAACTGGTGCTCCTAGGCCAATACTAAACAATTGCAATGGTTGGGGAATGGGATCTTGAGAGGTAGAAACTAAAATGAGTTTCTCAGCTGTAATGAGCACCCAGCACAGTGGAAACCTGATTTCAGTTGGGGCTTCTGGGTGCTACCATAACACAAACTTGCTACTAATAGTATTCAAAAATAGTACTCATTCATAGTTAGCATTTATGAAACATTTTGAATCATCAACTCATTAGGGGTCAATCTTGTAAATACTTCTTAATGGGCATAATAGTTACAACCAGGTGTAGCTCCCTTTTTTGCATTTTTTAAAATGTTATTGGCACCAGTTTTATACCACAATAACATCTCTGACTCTCTGATTTATACCTGTAAAAATGAAAAAAATCTGGCTACCTTAGGTGCACTCTGGCAGAAGGTGTGTGTAGAAAAAGACTTAATCCATTACCTTAGCATCCCCATTTTACAAATGGGCAAACAAATATAGAGAGGACTTATTCCATTCATTCCCTGAAAGGGAACCTTACTGATGTTGGAAGCCAGTAAACCTTATTGTGGCTAATATACAATAGAGAAACTGTTCCCAAAACATGGTCAGTGAACCATAACTAAACTAAAAAGCAACGGTTCATAGTCTGGAGAATTAGTAGGCCTTCCCTTTTCAATTTAAATATTGATGATGAGGGTGTATGATGGTCCTGAGAAATGTCAAGGGTTGACTGCTTAGTGATCTGCTTATCCAAAAAGTTGGGATATGCATAGCTTTAATGTGAATAAGAGTGAAATAAACCCAAGTGCAAGACAAGTAGGGTTTACAGCTATCGTACATTAAGAATTTCCTATGTTAATGGAGGAGTAATTGGACTATTCTGATGACGTCTGAAGTGGAGGACATAATGATACAAAAATTTTGGCAGGTATTTGGCATTGCATGTATCAACTGTGCATAGCCTTCTGTGAAAGTAAGTGGAAAGGATATTTTTTTTATGTTCCTTCACCTCTATACACTTCCCAGACTTAGAAAGACCATGAATTCTCAGAGATTAAGAAGAAGCAACCATGTAGCGTCTCTGTTATTGTAGTTCTTGGAAACGGACCCTAAAGGTAACACACATTGCATTACTGCAAGCAACGCTTGAACAGAGAGGGGAGTCCTAGTTATATTATCCCTGTTACCTTTTTCTGCATTTTGTGATTCTAGGTTACTGGTTATACAGATTTCTATTCAATTTATATATTTTCTTGGAGTCTCCCATGGACTAATTCTGCAAAGAATCACTTCTCCATTTCCACATGCACATTTTTAGTCCCATCCCATCTGTCTATTTTCTTTCTCTTCCCCCCGCTTCCCCTCAGCCCATGCTGGCACACTCTCCTAGACATTTCTAGAAATAAAAGTAGAATTATTCATATGAGCATACAGTTATTTGGATTTCACATTCTCTATCAGTTTTATATTTGGAAGATGTTAGGATAGCCAGATGCACTTTATCAGATTTTAATACAATATAACAAATAACACCACTACCTTGACCTTCTGTGCAAAGAATCCAATACAACCTATCTCAGGATATATGCATTGTGATGGGGAAATGCGATAAATCTTTGGCATAACATCTCCCTGTTTCTCTTTATGAATGAAATGGCAAAAAGGAAAGGAAACACAAAAGAGAAATAATCTGTGTTCACAACACCAAATCTTTCAGCAAATTTTCAGCAAACAGCAGCGTAAGTTACACTTAGTTGCATATGGATCCTAAAACTACTGAGAGTGGCAATGCAGACACACGTATTATGATTTAGCATTTGCTGGGCACAAAGTGACTATACCCCCCATGCCAAGAAGGCTGGATGAGGGTTGCAATGGGAGAAAAGCTATTGTAAGAGAATGAGGAAAATGAAAGAAGACACTTTTATACTGCTTGGCAAAGAAGAGATTTCCTGATGAAAGCTTTTGAGATCTGTCAGAAAAAAACAGCAAAGTGGTATGCATAAACTTTGTATCACTGGCATAAATCAGATGTGATTCCATTGAAGTCCATGGTATCACACTGGCACAACCGAGAGGACACTCTGGTCCTACCAACGTATCCATTTCAGTGGCATGAAAACAGCAATAGTCTTCTTTATACCTGTCTCTGGTTTTCTGTCTCCAGTCTCAGCCTTGCTTCTACACATCTTCTGGTCTCCAGGAAAGCTTGGCGCTGAGCTCTGTCTGACAGGTAACTGATGAAGATGCCCGCTGTGTTCATGCACATAAATAACACGGCCTGAGCCGCTATCTGAAACAGACAATAAGGAGGACTTTGGTCAGATAACTGAGACAGAAAAAAATCCATAACAAAGAGAAAAAATAAGAAAAAAAGGCAGCTCTGAAATCATCTCAGCTGTAAAACTAAACTGTTAAGAGAGTTTGTATAAAAGAGTCTCCTGGACCTTAATTAAAGGCGCCAACATATGAAATTCCCCCTGCCTGGGGGAAGAAATATGCAGTATTTGGGGGCATTAAACTCTGGCTGAACCATGGATGAGGCTTCCAAGAAGTGACTCACAGAGCTGTAGTCAAGAATGATTACAAACACAATTAACAATTTATTTTTGCATAGCATTTTCTGTAAACGCAGTTTCATGAGATGCCTCACGGCTTGGTATAAGAAGAAAGGCGCACACACAAAAAATCAACGGGCAGCTCAGCCATTCATTAATAATTATTATTGTTATTCTGTATATTGCTTACAATTGAAATAAGTTCATTAAGAGCGGGTGACAAAGATCCTGCGTGACTACTTTTTTAATTAGAAAAGGCCAAGGACAACACGCCCAAAGCCTAATCCTGTCC
Organism: Alligator sinensis; assembly: GCF_000455745.1. NCBI lineage: Eukaryota > Metazoa > Chordata > Crocodylia > Alligatoridae > Alligator > Alligator sinensis. The sequence goes on along the minus strand of NW_005842115.1, from coordinate 14,128 downwards.
GTGTTACAGTCAGAAGTCTTTTCAGCCCTGGCTAGCCCAGAGTCAAAACCTATACACCCCATCTCCTTGGGCCAAGGGAAAGCACAGCCCTTTCCCTGTCTGCTCTCTAGGTATCCACCTGCTAAAATGAACTTTGGTGGGTAAATCCTGTGATGGTGTAAATTTAAATTACTCAAATTTCTTCTGCTTTACAGCAGCTGAGGATTTGACCATGTAAGTGTAACTGCCACTGTCCTGATTTGGCCTGCATTCTCATTTCCTCCCAGGCCTCTCCATAAAACAAGATCCCACTTCTCTCCCTTTCACATGCATGCGTGCACACGCACACACTGCTCACCAGAGTAATGCTGATAAAACATGCATAATTCATACTACGCATTTGTAGGACGGAGCCTGTAAATAGCCTATGCTTACAGATCCTTCGGGATGGAAATAAAGAGCCGTATAACATTTTTATATGCTATATATAGAGAGAGAACAGAAAGAACTGCAGCCTCAGCCCTCTTGTTCTGAGCCTTTCCTGCTTTAGGTTACAAGTTCATGTAACCTTCTCTCAATTGGTGCCTGATTGGCCAGTGGGATTTTTTTTCCGACCTGATAAGGGAAAAGTAATGCAAAGCAGCTCTAGATTTATGACTGCGCTGAAAATATATACAGTTTTAGGGCCAAATTTTCCCTAATCCTCAAGCTTCAAGTGCTCTGCCTGATGGAAGTTAGAGAGAACAGAATAGCTCATGCAGCCGCTGAGAATTTGTCGAATGAATACTTGATCCTGCCCTGCTCCCTGTCATGAATACAGTGCTACCTGTACATCTAGCTCCTTCCTTTCTCTACAAGTGAACTCTTTTCAGCCTCGGCCTTCATGTGTTATTTGGCTACTGTGCAGTTAGCATCTCGTGTAGATGCACCCACTAATTACACACATGCATCTTACTTAAAAACTTACCTTCCCCAGGTGGTAAACCAGGCAGGTCTAACCACCCCAAAATCTCCCAGTGAGTGCCACTGGAGGAACCAGAATAAGAGGAGTGCCTCTTAGCAGGGCCAGCCCACAATTTTTTGGGGGCCCCTGCAAGATATAGTTTTGGGGCCCCCTGATCCATCGAAAAATCAAAATTGTGGTTAATTGCAGTATAAACTGACTGAAATAAAATAGTATGGGCCGGGTTGCACACACATGGGCTGTGCTGCAGAGAGTGCAGGGTTGGGGCAGCACGTGCTGGGGCTGCCTGGGTTCCCTCCCCAGGGCGGGGGCCATGGCTGGAGCCAAGGTGGTAGTGGGGCTGTGAACTCCTCCCCAGCTCGACCGGGAAGGGGCTGCCTGCCTGCATTGAGCCCCTTAAACATGGTGCAGGCAACGGGGGGTGAGCGGGGCACGGCCCCTTGGTTGCAGGCCCCCTGTGGCCACAGGTTCTGCAGGATAGGACAGATCGGCCCTGCCTTTTAGTCTGGTTCCTCCAGCTTGCTCTTTTCTCTCAGAGCCCCTGTTTAAAATGCAGTAACAGCGGTTCCCAACCTTTTTAGACTCATACACCACTTGCAAAAGACGAGCTTCTAGCTTTTTGACTGTGGAAAAATAATAGAGCAATTCTTCTGTTGCAAAGATCTCAGAAAGGCCAGAATCATGTGTAAGTATTTACACATCTGTCTGCTCTCCAGATGTCCTGGTTGAGAATCACTGTGCTATAACCTTATCAATACTCTTCTGGGTCCCAGGTACTTCTCCTGTCCTGGCATTGTCTTTTGACAACTCCCAAGTGTTGCTAACAACTGGATTATCTTGATCCTTACTTCTCTTTCCTACCTGTTTCTCTTCCCTCATTCAAATAAGCCAATGTATTAAAACAACGAATATACAATATAACACTATAACCAATACATAGGCAAATCTAGAATCCTGAAAAGAGGGTGCAGGAGAGGAGACCAGCGCTGCAGGGGTGACTGCAATTGCCTGACACGTAGCACCACTCCTTTCCCCCAGTAGGGAGGGAGAGCATGCTATGGCAGCAGCAACCACAACCAAAGCCCCCACAACAGATAAGACATCCCAGGCACTGCTGCTGGCAGCGCCTGCCTTCTGGTGCTCAGCGGTACCTCAGCTCCCTTCCAGGTCTCAGCTGAATGGCTATAGCCATCAGGAAGATGATCTTCAGTCCAGCATGCAGAGAGCTCTGCCATTAATGTCATGCAAGCAGAGCCTGTATTCCACAATAAAACATTAGTGTTCCTTTAATGTAGTGTATATCAATGATAAATAATGGATGGATTAGATAGGTAAGGGTAAGAGCATTATAAGGGGGAACTAAAATTCATAGATGGCTTCCTGGATCCATCATTGCTTTCAGTTTGCTGTTAAACCTGCCAGTGCTTTAGGGCACCTGAAATTGAATTTAAGTCTTCCAAAGCCTGAATAATGCATAGGCTTTCTTTTCCAAGTTTATCTTGTTCCAGAGCAGCTGGCTTTCTAATTATAGGACTCGCTCAGGTCCATGCAGGAAAACACACACTCACTTTACTCACCCAGGTCCATGCAGGAAAACACACAATTTAAAATAAAGGGTATTTTATTTTACCTTTTTATTTCCTCACCTATTTTATTTCACCTTTTGGAGGTGGTATGGCAGTATGTCCTAAGGGTCAGTTACACTTCACACTTTCACTCACGCTTTAGCATCATTAAAGTCATAGGCTGCGGAACGCGGTGGGCCACCTGGGTCATGGCCTGACCAACTTGTAGCACATTAATTTAGCTAGCTATGCAGTTAAAAAAAATAGCTATACAGTTTTAACTGGAATGACAATCGTGTATGTGTGTGTTATATAAATTAACGTGCTAAAAAGTTGGTCGGGCTATGGCCCGAGTGGCCCACCCCATTCCATGGTCTATGATTAAAGTCAATGAATCTACTCAAGCAGTTTTTAATTTTAAATTCTCTAATGTCCTGGCATTGTTGTACCGACTCTCAGAGCTGCAGATAAAATAGATCATGTGCCTTCTACTCATGTGCTCTACAACTGTTCACAACCTATATTAGGAGGAAAGTTCAGCTTCACAAGTTTCCATAAATGAGCAATACATGTACAATTTACAAATTCATGGTCAATTGACAAGTTCTATTTGATGTGTTGAAGTTATGATGATGAAGTCATGGTGCTTTTTCAATGCCTCTATGTAAATGAGCATCCAGCATTGTTGGAGAGAGAGACACATGCCATTCTTCCAACTCATCTCTTGAGGTGGAAATTGCTTGGGACAATGGGGTACCTGAAGCCCAGGAGAACCAGTTTTATCTTCCCCCTCTGCAAGGAGGGGAAGTTTTGCGAAGAGCAACAGAACGTTCCAATGGCAGAGCAAAGATGCCAGATAGCAAAGAGGGACCAGCAGGCCACATAGATCTGAGACTCCAAGGGGCTTTGGAGAACAGAATGGAAGATATAAGCCAGCTCTGGTTATGGGAAGAAGGCTGGCAATTTAGCTCTGAGACAAGCTAAGATCAGAGAAAATAAACTGAGCTGGAAAGACTGAGGAGGCTTAAAGAAATTTGGACTCGGTATACTAAAACCCAACACAGCCATCTGGTGCATTTCCAAACACAGCATTGGTCCATGCCTGGTGGCACATTATGTGGACTTTCTGCCCTGTGCATTTTCACATCACAACAGGGATGCTTGTTCAATTCTGGAGTGGATTATGAAGTTCATTGGACAGCACTCACTGCAGCACTACAGCCTGCCTTCTTTGAGGTGCCACATGTGAAAAAAAAAGTCAGCTCTCTGATATGCTTTTGTAAATGTGCTGAGGGGGAAGAGCATTGGCACTCATACCAGGCGGAGTGGGGTGTTCAAACTCTGATGAGTTTAGAGTAGCTAAGCAGGCAGGAAGTCTTGAAAGACAAGGCCCTTTCCTTATAAAAGGAAAACTGTTGATGGAGGATGTCATGCTGAATTTTCATTAAGAAAAGGGTTTTGGGGGGGAGGGGGGGGTTTAAACAGAAAACCTAAAAATGTTTAGGTTCTGAAATACTGCTGGGGTCCGTCCTGTGGGTTATAGTTCCAGGGCATCCTACTCCTATTTCTCTGGTGTAGCACAGGTTCTTTATTCAGATACAACTTCAAAAAGTGTCTTGATGCCCATCTTGCTGGGGTCATCTGATCCTGCCCAAGAACAAGGGGGGCTGGACCCAATGATCTATAAAGTCCCTTCCAGCCCCTAATAACTATAAAACTATGATGTACCACATGAAAGTGTGTAGCATGGCAGATGTTTGGGTGCAGTGCATCATGGGAAATTAAGTCTGGCTAGATGAACCTACCCCATAGAACAGAATGGGGACAGAAGGCAACTGGCTGGCGTAGAGGACATTTAATTCAGTCTGGGGTAGGTCAGTTTTACATGCCACGAGAATCCAGTTGTGCTGCCCTTACTCACTACTAACTGGGTGCATCTACACATTCATTAATGCACAGTTTTCATGAATGCGCATTAAATTTAGTACTTGTAGAAGGAAGTACTAAATAAATGTGCAGTAGGCTGCCCTACTAAGCATTACCATGACTGCATGCTTTTTTCATGATGGTTAATGAGCAGTAGACTAATACTAGTGCATGCTAGCCTAGCTAGTTTTTGCCGTGACGCTGTAATGCACAGTCAATTAGTCTAGTGAACATTAAGCATCTTGTGTAGACATGCCTACTAGCTCATAACCAGTCCTACTGACTTCAGTAGTACTACTTGCAAAGTAAGGGCAATAGTCTAATTTTGGACACAGGGAATTCCAAGGAAACGTATTACAAGTAAAAAAGTGACTTGCTTAATAACTGGATTCTTTCATCCATACACAGACTAGTCTGACGAAAGCCAAGCGTTCTATTTACAACGTGAAAGCCTGGACTCTGACTTTTGTAAAGAACATGGAGAAGAAAACAGGCTTGAATCCCTCACTAACAGACCCACCACTGCTATGGCTACTTCCAAAAGCCCCGTGGAATTTTCTACTGAAAACCTGGGCTGGATGCCAAGACCAGATTGTGATCTTATAAATTAATGGAAGGATTTGTGTCTCTTCTGCTGAATTTGAAATAGCGGATGCTAACACAGTGGTGGTGGTGGAGGGAGAGGTTAGGGTAATAAAAACATCTTTGCAGATCAGTGAGGAGTCTCTTAATCTCCTCATAGCTTGCAAAACAATCAAAAGACAGGTGCAAATTATATAATGACGTTCAAAAAAGCTATGTTCAATACACTTAGATGGAAAATAATGCAACTAGAAGAGCTGTATAGTCATGAATGCAAACATGAAGGTGACTACTAACCCAGGGCCCAAGGGATAATGGGATTACTATGTTGCAATGTCAGTCCTACCCCTATTATCCAGTAATAAGCATGCGAGGTTGCATGATGATGAATGAATAGGATAGTGAGTGAATAGGATGATGAGTGAATAAGAAAGGTTATATGAAGGTGTCCCCAGGTAGTGAGAAGCAGCTGTTTATAATTTTGACTTGAATATCTCTACTTTCCATAAATCTAAGAGCCCTTCATCTCACAGAAGATGATTAAGAGTTTGATTCACCAAGAATTCACTTGTCAAATCAAATCAACGTTTATAAAAATGCCTTTCAAGCAAGCACCTTGGGGCACTTTACAAAGTCAATATAAAAACAATGGTAATACAATGTGAGTAAGCCAAGTCAAACAAACAAGATAAGTTGAGATTTGACAGTGGACGCTAATTCAATTCATTTTTATCTGGCAACTGTCATGCAGGGTAACTCAAAGTGCTTTGCTAAAAGAGATAAAACAAGATAACATTTTGAATGGATTCAGGAGCAACAGATCTCAGAGAAAAAGCAATTCAAAACCAGTGGAAACAGTGGACGAAGAGGAAGTGTTAGTCACTGAAGAAACTATACATTATTTAAGAGTATTCATGAAAAGGACAGCAGAGATGTGAGTGGATTTCAGATAGGAGCTGGGTTAAGCAGACCTGCTAGCAAATTGGGAAGGAGGGAATGAAAGAGTAGTTTAGAAAGGAAAAGGTTCAAAATGGCACAAGTGAGAAGTATAATCCAGCTGTCGACAGCACAGCTGGTCCAGAGGCTGCAACATCAATTCACAATACCATAGTTACTTGACTATAAGACGCCCCTGAATATAATATGACCCTCTAATAATTAGATTCTATATGTGGAAAATGTATAAATTTGTTATACTTTTCTAGGTATAGAATCTAGTTATTGGAGGTTTGCCTTGAATCTGTCTCCCTCCCACTGCTACAGCAGGGACAATAAATTGGGGAGGGAGGGGGGTTAGGTGGCCCCCTTGCCCTCTGAACTACTTCTCTCTCAAGTCTCTCTCCCCCACCCCTGCTTACTGTCAACCCTGCGCTCCCTGAGCACATGGGATTGAGGGGCAAAATTGAAAATACTTAGAAATAAACATTCCTGTAGTAATTTGCATATAGGCAAATTACTATAGGCACCCATAGACTTAGGCCATTCAGCATTGATGTATTTTACCATTTTTTTAAATTGCTGCAAGTTTCAGCACAGTTTTATTTGCTTTTGGTGGGGAGAGGGGTGGTGGTGGTTTTTTTTTTAAGGAAATTTGTTTGTGTCCAAAGTCAAATCAGCCAAATCAAACTCCAAATCCATGAGTCATTCAAGAATTGTATGTGGCCTTACTACTGGCAAGCATCCTACACCACCACCCGAGCCTTCAGATGTTTCCAGATCCTTTGGTAGGCATCTTACATGCAGGCCCAAGCCTGGAGGTGTGGGGTTTAGATGCCTCTGAGTTTTGCTTGCCCCACAACACGCACACTCGGTTTCTGTCAGTATCTTGGTCTTTTGGCTAAAATAAAGCATTTTTGGCACCAAGGGAAGGCTGTCAGGGCTAGCTCTGGCCCTCCTGCCGCTGGCTTAGTATTGTAGTAGCTCCAGGAGTGATGCCAGGTCCCTGTGGGGGAACACCTGCCAGTTTGGGGATTTTTATTTTAAGGGCCACACACACACACACACACAAATGTTCCTGTTAGAATGTTTATCCAATGTGGGCCATGTGTTTTATAGTCATGCTCAGTGTTGGTTGCATTTAAGCAACTTCATAGTTGGTTTCCATTACTGTACATACTGTGTTTGCAGTAGTTTAATGATAAACAATGCATTTAATGAGGTTTCCTTGTATGTGAATGTAACACAAGGAGCTCTGGGGAGGGGGAAACTTCTTGTTTATGGTATGTCTGCCAATAAATACACCTATTGCGTCTTGCCTTGATTGGAAGGGCGACGAGTATACCAACAACAAGTGGATATGAACTGAAATGTGTGTGAATACCAGAAGCTTAACAGGAATGATCTTGCATTCCAAAATTCCAGCCTGGAAGCATGCTGTCTTCTTCTGATCATCATTGCTTGGAAAGACCCAGTCACCCTCTCAGCGAGCATAAGTGACAGTACATGAATGGACAGCAACAGTTTCCAAGGAGTCCCACAACGTGCTGAGTCCCTGGTGAATCCTTACGAGCCCTGGATGCATTCAGTGATCGTTGACTACTAGCTGATGGATAAAGCCTGAAAGTGACTCACATTTATTCTGCTTGCTAATTTTGGGTTGGCTTCAACAGAGTATTAGGGCAAATTTCAGTTGACTATTGGTAAACACCAAAAATAGAAAGCCATTATGTTTCTTTAAGAATGTTTTTAGTATGTGCCACATAAAGCACTAGTTGCTATAGTAATTATTAGTTAATTAGGTATGATGAAGCATTTTGACTCATCATTAGTTATTAAAATAAAAATAGCTGCTTGGCATAGGATTGTTGTTGTTTTTTTATATAATTATAATAATAAAAAAAAAAATCTCAGAGGTCTTAATTCCCCACTCCACAGTTTGGTGCTTTATCTGTTATTTCGGTGGCATTTAGTGGATTAGGTATAACAAGAGATTTTATTAGCTGTCTGATTGCATGTCTTTGAACAACAATGAAAATAACAAAGTAATAATAATTAATGAATTTAGAAACTTGTGAAGGGTGCTGGATTGATAGCATTGGGGAATAAAGCCCTCAGCTTTGAAAAGAACAGGAACCATTGGCTGTGCAAGCGCCTATCTGATTAATGGGTGCTGGAAATAAGTTTTGCAATGAAAAGGGAACCTATATATATATTCATGGTAGAAAAGTGCCTATCTATCTATCTATCTAGATAGATAGAATAGGAAAGGTACTGAATTAGAAATAAACATTCCTGTAGTAATTTGCATATAGACTTAGGCCATGCAGAATTGATGTATTTTACCATTTGTTATCTAGATAGATAGATAGATAGGCATTTTTCTACCGTGAATTGAATGAGACTGTCAGGTAGTTTTACTGACATACTTGAACAGCAATAAGTTAACAGTTAGTTCTGCTGCTTCCACTCAGTTTGGGCAAAGACAGATCTTGATGGTTCAAACGACTTTATATTTATTGGACATTTAGATAGAACCACAAACATCTTGTCTTGCAGATGTGACAGCTTAGACACTGGGAAAATCATGATTTATCACAAAGTTTTAAAAAATATGTGGGGCCAAATTTAAAAGGTGGTCACCATCCACTGCCTCCCAGTGTGACACAGCCTGATTTTCAAAGGAGACCAGAACATTTCATGCTTTCTAACACAGTTTGACCTTGAATATACTGAACATCCACATGGTCCCGTGTGCCCATGATTCAAATGCAGAATCTGTACTGTGCACTGATTAGATTATCAACATTGAAAATATCTGGGTTCTGACATTTTCCTTCCTGCTATTGCAAAAGCACCCAAAAACAACTCAAGGGCATGTCATTTGTAAGTTTTGTTGACAATTTAGAACACAACGAACATTTTCCCCCCAGAACAATGACACATTTACATAAAGTCAATTGTTACAGTTGTAGTTCAAAGCAAATCTAGAAACACATGTTTTTAATATTCAGAGCAAGGGGTTTAATATGCTGTTATAAAACAGTAGTTATCTCTCTCTTGCTCTCGCTCCCTCATTGAATCCATTAGAAACAGAAAATTAAACGTTAGAGCAAATTGTTCCGAGGTAACGTGAATCATACAATTTAGCGGCTCAGCTCTTCACTTAGGCAGGGCATTGGCAACGTGCTGCAATACAACAGGTCTTTAAAGCAAATCATGTCGTATCAGGCACAAAGTGACAGCAACTTGCATTGAGGCGCGCAAGCTGCAATGAGGCCCTGTTACAGGCACCGAACACCGCTAAATGCCACGTAATCTTCAGGATATCAACACGAAGCTGTTTGGAGCTAGTCTAATATTTAGGATTTAGGCAAAACCTTGGATTTCTTGATTTTCTGCCAGCCTCCTATTTATGCTGTTTCTTTTAGAAATGCTAAGGTGGCTAGACATCAAGGACTGTCTTGGATACTACACAAATTGAGTCCACTGCTTACACTTCCAGGTAAATGAAGACAGGGATGAGCAAATGACCTCTAATTTGCAAGGAACTGTTTCCATGCCTGTGTAGCATTTCAGTCTGTCTAGCCACATATCAAGATATGTATCCAAGCCTCATGAAGTGCAGCCCGATCATCTTTCATTCATTGAACATAGGGCATTTTGTATCATCAGATCACATATTTTTTGTGCTGTTTCAAATTAGTGGGGGGAATCTTTATTTTTCAGCTGAATAGCCATCCCTTTCCCATTCCTTCCTTAAAAGGAAACCAAACAAACCCAACCTTGCTCCCCTCCCCCATCTAGTGCATCTTGGCAGAGCTAAAGTGTATAAATGTACATCCCTGTTTTTGTCCCTAAATATCTTTATTAAATCAGTTTATTTATATCTTTGAAACCCTGGTACATTTAGGAGCGGCTCCCCTCAAAGATCAATTAAAGCTATTGGTGCTCTCCACAGGGGAAGTGATTTCCCGTCAGCTTTCACAGACTGGCAGGAGTGTAAGTTTTTACTTGCTATGAGCTCTTGCTCAGTGGCTAGAGGAATGGAAAATTAAATCTAAGAGAGCCAGAGTCAGTCTGTTAGGGTGGGAAGCTGCCACCTGCTTGGGCACAGAGGTTTCTCTGCTCACCACCTACACAATACGCACCTGAACCTCCCCTGTTTAACTTCCTTTCCTGCACCCAATCATCTCATCCCCAAATTTCTGATTTATGAGAATAAGCCTGTCTGACTTACGAGAATAAAACTGATGCTGTAATAACTCATATATCTTTTATTCTGGAGCTGCACGTTTACTATTCCAGATAAATGCCAAAGTAATTGCATTTAATAGAAGCCGTCTTCCATTTAAAGCCACAAGGGAAATTAATTGCTTTTAATAGATGCTGCAGCCTCTAAACAAAGATCAGTGTTAAATGTCTCTGAAGTAGGGAGGTACACTCATACCATCCTAGATATCAGTGATTAAAAATACTGTATTTTATCACATAAAACATACACTGGTTTCCAAAATTCAGCTTCTGGAAATTGGGGTGCACTTTATAAGTAAGGAAATATGGTAATAACCATATGTATTACCAAAAGTAACTCTGCATTGTTGCATGTGGGCCTGGCTGTGGACATGTTCTCATTTCCCCCATAGAGGGCACATCTACACAAGACACTTACTTGGAGCAGACTAATTATCTCCACAGTAAGTGTTTCGCATTTACACATGTGGCCCAATTAGGCTGCAGGAAACTAATTAGGCTGCAGGAAACTAATCAACTCTGCAGCAGGGTAGTACTTGTAAATGCAAGTACTATCCTGCTATGCAGTTTTTCACTCCACAGCACTGCACATGTAGATGCTGACAGGGCTGGTTGGGGCACAAAGGTGCTTCAGTGCAGGGGCTTCCTGCTGGCCAGCTCTGCACTAGGGCACCCTCATGCCCCAGCCACCCCTTTGCAGCATGATGAGCCAGGTCAGAGCAGCCTTGGGCTGGCAGGCTGACCACTAGGGTCCCCTGCCATCCGGGCTGCTTCGACCTGGCTCAACATACTGTGCTCTTGGGTGCGCATTCAAATAGTGCACCCAGGAGCAATAAACTCTGGTGCAATAAGTTCCAGAGTTTATTGCTTTGAATTAATTGCATGTGTAGAGGTGCCCAGAGGCTTCTCCTATACAGTTGCTACTTAGTTACTTATTGCTATTTACTAGTGTTTTCAAGGAAAGATTTGTTTTTCTTCATTGTGCCCTGAAAAAACAAGGCCCATATAACTTGCCCCCTGAAGAAGATATATGTGAGAAAATATGGTAATTATAGAGTTTTGTGGCTCATCCATACCAATGCTGGGTTACTCCCCTTGCTTTATGTATACAGTAGTCTAAATCTTAAGGATTTCCAATGTGGGGTGTTTTCATAGTCGAGTGTCCAACTTAACATATCTGTGCTTAATTTTTTAGAGGTTCTCAGCACTCAGACCTCCATCTGAAGTCAATGGGAGTTGGGAAAAGAGCTGTGAAATCAAGATAAAAATCAGGTGTTTTAAAAATGGAGATATCAAAATTAAAGTTCACTTCTGAGCATTTTCTCAAATAGTCTCACAGCTCTCTCCACTTCAATGCTAAATAATTAAAGTAATGGAACATTTATTCCACTGCTAAAAAGTCTGGTGGAAATTTTTTAATCAAAACAGTTTTTCAGGTGAAAAAAATGTGTTCAACTAAAGAAGAAAATTTCACAAGTATCTGATTTCTATAAAAAAAAAATGACTTCTTATTACACAAAGAAATACCCAAATAAAATTAACAAAAAACTCTAAACACCTCAAAACCCTGAGGTTTTGGCTGAAGATTAGAACAATCATGAATTGGAAATGCTGTGTCAATGCCTTCTGAAAGCTGAACTCTGAGTGACCAATGAATCTCTCCTCCTCTTTACTCCTTGTTTCTCACCCAGACTACATACACTATGGTCAGAGACTACCAAGATGCTTGATGGCAGTCGGGGACACTAAGCAGCACTCTCCCAAGATATATTCCAGCCAGAGAAGCTCACTTATAAAAGAAAAAGGATGTGCAAAAGAACTACAAACTTCCATGATGCCCCACAGAGCCATTTCTGAAAAACAATAATGTTGCTTTTCGGCCCGAAACAGTCAGTATTTAATTTGCTAAAATGGTTTATAACCAGCTCCTGCCTTTGGCACTCCTCTTATATACTTTAGTTCTCTTGATGTTCAATCGAAATGTGCTTTTTGTTAAAAAACAAAAAAGCCACAATTAGTAGTTATACCTTCTTCTACCAACCATCCTTCTCTACAGTTGGTCATTAAACACTTCAAACACACATAGACGGTTATTAAATTCTGCAGTCCCTTACAAACACTTACTGCTACGCCACAGCAGAATCTGGGTTATCTAAAATATATTTTAAGAAAACAAGAATTAGCCAAACTATAATTCTGCAGACCGAGAGTGCTTCATTTCTTTTGTGTTGCTCTGCAGTGCTTTTCTTGTAGATTAGATGAAGGCTTTTTTACCTGAAGTAGGGTCGAGTGAGGGATGCTTTTGTTTGTTGAATTGACACCATCTTTTCTGATGCTATTTGTTGCTACTTGTTTCATCAAAAATGTGTATATCCTAATGCCCATGTGCAGTATCCAGTGCATGCCCCTCTGAGCTGCATCTTTCCATTTTCATGATATATATGTAGGGCACATTGTTTTGGCGCAGTTCTGCTTACAGTAGGAGCCTACACAAAGAAAGCTTCTTTTTCCCTTGGCATATTATCTCAGTTTTGATACTGAGTGTACATGGGAGTGAGAGAGAGTTTTTCTTCTTGTTGACTTTTTAAACCTTTTTTATAAGAGGTAAAAAAAAAAGGCGCAAGTATGAAAGACAGTACCCTTCTCCCACCCCTCCGGGCCAGGTGTGAAACTCTTATCTATAGCAAAGTACTGGTATCACTAGACATTGAAACTCCCTTCTCCCTAGCACTGTTCATGGGGTTACACATTTAGGACTAGCTGCCTATCTTCCACCTTGCCCCCTTGATAGTCTAGCACAACATAAAGTAGTTCACATTTTGTTGCAAAATGAAGTGTCAAAACTCAAATGAGTTTCCTACCTATGGGGACTTTTTACCATCTTGTACCATCTACACTTTTCCCAGAGCCTGACGAAGGGACTTTGATCCTGAAAGCTTGCAGAAAAGGGTAATTTTCTTGCCATTTCCCAGTTGGTCTAATAAAAGGTATCATTTTGGAACCAAGAGTTCTAGTTTTTTGTAAAACTCAAATGAGACATGTGCCTGGACCAGGAAATGGTAGGGCATCACTGGACTTGAGCCAAGAGAAGGATCATGAGTGGGCAAGAATGTGTACAAGGGCTCACCTGGGCGTAGTGGATCAGGTGTAATATCATATGTATGAAATATCAAGTAATGGCCATTTGGGGAGGCAGGAAATTGGATGCATCTAATCAGTGGACTGATCTGTTGTGCAACAGAAAAGGAAAGGAAGATCATAACACTGATCTAACATTTGCCTTATATCCCTCATCCTTATCAAGAAATCAAAGCGCTTCTTGTGGTGGAGATTTGTGCCTCAGCACAGGTGCCTTCACATGCGCTTTGGTGTGGGACAAATCGTGCCATTTGGGGCAAACTGAACCTTCACAGCTCCTCCCTACTTACAATACTACCCGCCACTCCACTGTGGGGAAGAAGCAGCGGCCAGGAGCACAGGCGACATCCTTATCTGGAGAGGGAGCTGGGCCAGTGAGTTGAAACCCTTTACCTTCCCTGGGGAAGCGGGACAGGAGCAGGCAAGGCATTAGGATCCTGAGGAGCAGCAAAGCACCTGGACGAGGGTCCCTGGGAGCTGGGGGCGCAGGCCCGCGCTTGGAGCGGGATTGGTGAGCCGCGAGGCATGTGGGGTGTCCAGCCAGTCATCCAGACCAGGGGTTTAGAGCAATGACCCCCTGGGAGCTGCTTGTGTTGCTGACTTTCTGCCACTGCCTGCCCCAGAGGGGACTCAGTCCTGTCCCTTATTCTGCAGCTGATTGTCATCGGATGGAGTCCCTGAGCTTTGTGCTTGGGTCATGCTGATTGCTACAAGAGCCTACTCTGTTGCTTGCCTTTTTCGTTGCCACAGGGCCACCCTTCAGCCTCTTTGGGGGGTTGGGGTT
>NW_005842114.1:2349938-2357120 GCF_000455745.1 Alligator sinensis | reverse complement strand
GATCCTGCCAATAAGTTCCCTGAGTGAGTCAAAGTTTGATTTTCTGAAGTCCAGGATCCTTACTCTGCTGCTCTCCATCCTTTCTTTCCACAGGATCCTGAACTCAATCAACTTGTGGTCACTGTTGCTCAAGTTGCCATCTACTACTACATTCCCCACCAATTCTTCCCTGTTTGTGAGCAGCAGGTCAAGAAGAACACGGTCCCTAGTTGGCTGCTCCAGCAGTTATACCAGGTAGTTGTCCCCAACACTCTCCAAAACCTTCCTGGATTGCCTGCACACTGCTGTATTGTCCTCCCAGCAGATGTCAGGGTGATTTAAGTCCCCCATGACAGCCAGGGACTGTGAACAGGAAACTTCCACTAGCTATTTGAAGAAAGCCTCTTCCACCGCTTCCTTTTGGTCTGGTGGTCTATAGCAGTCCCCCACCACCACATCACCGTTATTACTCTCCCCTCTAACCTTAACCCAGAGACTCTCAACAGGACCATCTCTAGGTCCATACTGGAGCTCTGAGCAATCATATGGCTCTTTTACATAAAGTGCAACTCTTCCTCCTCTTCTCCTCTGCCTGTCCTTCCCAAACAGTTTGTACGCATCAATGACAATGCTCCAGTCATATGAGGTACCCCACCAAGTCTCTGTTATTCGACTGTTACTGAATGCATTAGTATTCATGCATTCTGGTTTGAAACATGCTTTCTAGTAACATTTGTAGCTGTAAATATGATATCTTTCATATTGGAAGAAGGCCAAAACTCAGTGGCCTTTCCTATCTCTACTGATGAGGAAAAACTCTCTTTGATGCCAGTTGGTGCATAACTGGAGAGGAGCAAGTTTGAAGCCTGTTTCCTCTTGAATATGAGTAAAAATTCAAGTATTTCTGTGTCAGTCCTTTTTTTGTTCTCCCAGTGGAGAACTCTTCTCTTTAAAGCTCATTTTCTCTATTTGCTTCCTCAATGAATCAAGACATTTAGACCTGATTCTCTGTTAACTCCACTATAATTCTATTGCATTGTAATTCTATTGACTTTCATGGATTTTTTCTTGGTTTTTACACTGAGATCAAGTTGGAGTGTCTCTCAGTGTCACTGTGTTTGTGACACTGAGAGAAATGCCCTTCTGGTTAAATAAAAATGAGGAGGCATGTGATGCAGATTCTGTTCTCTAGCTTTGTAACTCTATGACCTGGGACAAATCAAGTAACTTCCCTGTTCCTTGGTTCTCTGCCCCCTACCCTCCCCACCATGCAGTAATAACAGCAGTAATAACAGCATTCTCCTGTCATGAGGAACATTTGTCAGGCTTAATGCATTAATGTTTGTAAAGCATCTAGGCTGGGATTTCCCAAGGGTGCTAAGTGCCCAAAGCTGGAGGTTTTGTTTCCTTAGTCTCTTTGAAAATGCCACTTCCAGAGATTTTTGAAAGCAAGTGGCTGTAGAATCAGGATCAGGCAGGAGGAAGAGCCTGTCATTCAAACTCTAATTCCTTCCATAGTTAACAACAGCTACAAGGACAGCACTGAAACTCATAGGGAAGTAAATTGCTTTATGTTAATATAGGAGGTTTTCAAGTTTCCCCTCAAGAATGACTGTTAAAGTTTTCCCAGATCTATGCATAGGTAGTCTTTATTCGCTTAATGTTGACTGACAGTGTTTAATGCAAAATGCATCAGCTTCTGTAGGCAGAATCTGTTGACTATTCACCCCTAAGGGTTTAGCCTGTTGCATCATAGACTTTCAAGGGCAACATGACTCACCAGCAGTACATATGATAAGTGAAAGTGCCAAGGAGTCAGTCTTCACCTCCTCCGCATGTCATTACTGTGTTACATAAATTCAGCTGAAAAAAAAGGCCTCACCTGGCATGAAAAGTACATTGAAAAGATAATTTCTTTTCTTTTCTTTTTGCTTTGTGCTCTTTATTGTTCAGTTACAATGTATAAATATAAATTCACCATCTTGGCAGGAGTGGAGTGTTTTCATTAATGTTCTTTGCTTGCTTTTTCTTTGGAAGTATCATGAATACCAGGTCCTATTTCCCCTTGCTGGAAGACATGCTGGAAAACCAGGAGAGGGAACTTTCCTTGCCCGTGGCTGTAAGGTCATGAACTCTTTCACAGAGACTGTCTTCCTCTCAAGTGTTTAAAAAGAGACAGCATACATTCAACCCAAAGAATTTTAAAATGTCTGGTGGAAAATCCCCTTTCCTTTCAACAGCTCACTTTTCAGTGTCTTGCCTCTTAAGGTGTCATAAAGTCCCCCACGAGCTCTTCAGTTTTCCATAATCATGCAAGAACAGATATGCTCATGAAGGCTTAAGGGAATAAAATTACATGGGACCAGATTGCAAATCTGGGTGCATTGTGAAGCTCTTAAAACTAACTAGGATCTGAATACTGCCTCCTCAACCCATCTTCACTCACAGCAAGGGGCAATGTTTTGCATATATTTTGAATTAGTTCAGAACTTAATTCCCCGATTGCTGCTGCATAGAATGTCCCTAACTATGATGGCTTAAACTATAGTTCTTCTCTAAAGAAGGATAATAACAGGAATAAATAAGTTCCATGTTATTTCTCCAGAGATCTCTCAAGATAATTGTAGTCTGTTTAAAAGCAATACATT
The DNA here is from genome assembly GCF_000455745.1 of Alligator sinensis. NCBI lineage: Eukaryota > Metazoa > Chordata > Crocodylia > Alligatoridae > Alligator > Alligator sinensis. The sequence continues at coordinate 2,354,493 of NW_005842114.1, read as the reverse complement.
TTTCTTTTTTTTTAACTATCAGCTCTGATTATTCTGTGTAATGACTCTGTAAAGGAGTCAGAATTGATCTTTTCAGCAATCATCACCATTTATACAGCTTCTCCAGGTCAGCATATGCCATCAATGGCTCCTGCTTTCACTGGGTCTGCACAGGTGTCTGTTGTTTGGAACATAATCAACATGTCTGTTGGTGCCCCACAAAAAAACAATAGAGTCTAGATAACTCCTGGAGTTGCGTTGGCTCTGCAGAGCTAACAGGAGTGAAATACAGTAAAAGAAAGACCAGCGTTATTTTTGGCTCCTGAGTAAACAGACAGGATCTGGGCACATGGTGAGAAGATGTCTTTTGAGTAAGAAACTGCTATTTTTCAGTGCCTTGTTATACCTTATGCTATAAACTGAATAAATGTTATTCAGATTAATGTTGTTTGGCTTAGTGGAGCAGTCACACCTTAAGGCAAAAAATTGTTCTTCATCTGCATACCTGTGACTTGCCACTAGAAGTTTGGTGAGCAGGGGCAGAACAAGGAGGTAGGAGGAAGACCAGCTTCTGCTCCTGCCAGGCAGTCAGCAGTGTAGCCCTGGAGCTCTCTTGTTCTGCTTGGGCCCAGCCATCCAGGAACATGCTTTGGGCAGGGTGCGGGGGGTGGTACAGGGATAGGACTTCTCGCGCCTACCAGAGTTGGGAGGTGGTTCTGAGTGGTACAGCCTCCCCTTCTGCTCTGTGCAGACCCAGCCCTGATGGGCAGCACTCAGCCCTGTGCTCCATGCCTGGAGCCACCCAGCTGCTATGGTGGGTTCAGGGACTTCAGGTGATTGCCAACCATGGATGGTGCTGGGTGAGCCAGGCAAGGGGAGGCAGCAGCTGGATCCTGCACAGCCTAGCAGAGCACAGGGTCCTCAAAAACTGACTTTGCCCTGACCTCAGGTGCTGAGGTCTGCCTTGCTCCAGCCACCAAGGTCTGCCCTGCTTCAGCTGCCCAGCCTCTCCAGGGCATATGTCCAGGTCTCAGGAATACAGGAACTTGGTGGGAGATGCGCTAAAGCAAAATACAGAGCTGGGCACAGGTTCAACAACAGGTCAGCAGGAGAGGTGAGCACCAGCCTGTCACCCTCACATGCACCACAGCCCAAGCCTGGCCTGAGCAGTCAGAGCAGTGAGTGGGTCTATAAGGCACCCCAGCTACCAGGTGCTCCAGGGCTGCAGCAAGCAGCAGGACAGAGGTATGTGCCTGGCCCTGCTGCTGCATCCTGGGATATTGGATGACTTCAGATTGGGTGGAATAGTTGTGTTGAGTGGCCATACCATGATGGAACAGGAGCACAATTAGGCAGATTAGAGATAATCCTGCTCTGGAGTGGCATAATTTTAAAATAAGTAATAAGTGTTTTAAGTCACTTTAAGGTGTTTACATGCAGCCAATCCAGGGGTTAAGACCTGCAGAAGTGCCCTGAAATTACCATGTAACATGACCCTTTAAAGCAGAGCAAATTCCAAATCTGCCACGCACTATATGGATTTAGTTTATATAGGGCTAAAAACTGTTACTCTTAAACCATGAAGTCATTGAGGCGGGATATTGAATGTTACTTGTTATAATGTGTTATTACTCTAGCAAAACATGGAAATCACAGGAAGCTTTGTTCAAGTCAAGTATGGAAAGACTTGAGTCTTTTTTTCTTCTTGTCTCTGCAGGGCGTTGCAATGTCTCTGCAGGGTCTTGGCCACAAGGCACATAAAGGTACTTGGGCAGAAAAGGTTCCTTGGGTGAATTTGATATCTTTTATTAGACCAACCCAAATAGTTGGAGAATATTTATTAAGCAAGCTTTCAGGTTCAAAAACCCTTCGTCAGGCTAAGGAAGTTTCAGCAGCTGGTGTGTGATCTTCCTGGATGGGATGAAAAAAAAAAAATAAATAAAAATAAAGGAACTTAAAATTTAACTTGGTAGGCCCAGGGCACAAGTTTTACAAGCTTGGAGAATGTTTACATGTCAAAAAACCATCACAAGGATCAGACACATTTAAGAAGGGGTTGGCTGCTGCCAGGTGCTCAGCATCCTTATTTCTCAGTTGTATTAATAGGAGTCCTGTGCTATCACCACACTGCATTATCATCTTAAAAGATCAGGCCATAAATTCCAGACTCATGTATTTTTTCTGAGCAGCAAGACAAGAAAGGGCATGAATTACAGAGACCCTTCATGTTTAGTGAGTTATTAAGTATAAGGCCATAGACTGAAAGTACTCTCAACACAACAAGGGCCGAGTTAATAAACCATAATTTAGTTACTGGTGTGTCTGATTGCAATGCTGAACTATTATGAAGTGTAATTTTTTAAAAAAGTCATATGTTAATTAAGAGAGGGTGTTCATGAGTTCTGAGCAGTAAATTATTCTGTGTTACATTCACTGCTTCTAGTTCTTATTAGCCAATATGATCACATGATTTCTCCTGTCTGTTTTTACCGACAGTATCACTACTCAGAATAGAAAGCACTGCTGTGCAATTTACTTAGGAATCGCCTTCTCCACAAAGTGTCATAAAGGCCTTTGTAAAGCGAGGCAATCACACTGCAAGAGGAAGGTTGCAAGCAAAATTTAAAGTGGGGAAGTGATTCAGGACTACAATTTTATACAACCTCAGTTAAGCTTCACTGAGTTTGCTTGCTTCCATTTTTCCGCCTTTCAGCCCTATCGTTCTAATTCAGAGTTTTGTTACAGGAAGACACAGAAGGCATGCTTATGGTCATACAGGTAATGGAATTAAATAGATTCACAAAATACATGTGAAGCATACAAGCAAATGGTGCAGTGAGATGGCAACACAAGGATATTAACAGTCCAGATAGCTATTCTATAAAGCAGTCTCACATCCATTTTGCACACATGAACTCTGTATATTAAAACCAAGGGAACCATTTGACCCATTTTGCATGCCCAAATGGCTGTTTTGCATCTCAAATGAAGTGCACATCTACTTCTCCAGGTATAACACGCTTCATGGGCAAATGCAAAATTGGCAGACAGGTTTGACATCTTGGCCCTTATCTGACTTCAGAGAATTTCAGACTGGATGACTGGCACCAATGAAAGGAAAGCTCTCTCACTGCCTTCTAGCTGTGGAAAGGGGGAGAGAAAAGTTGGGACCAAATCCAAAATTAGATTTGGTTAGGAAAAATACCAGCCGTGAAGTCAGAGAGACACAGCTGAGCAAGTCCAAGGAAAGGGTGTTCAGGTTTTTCCCTTGATCTGTGAGACACCACCATTGAAGTCATGCATATGTCTGCAGGGAGGGGAGGGTGAACACTTCCCAAAATATTTAGGCATATTTTCCTGTTCTTTAAAAAAAATCATTCAGCCAGAACAGCTCATACTGGATACATGGGTAAGAAAATAACACATGGATTGAAATAGCCCTACTTGTAATTATAGATGGGAATGGTGGTCTTTGCCTTGCATTTAAGATTCTAACCTGGAATACAGGTTCACAGCATTGGTTTCAAGTTCCTGTATCCTCAAACCAGTTACATAGGGAGAGCTCTGAAAGATGTTTTGGTGCCTGCATTGCATCAATAATTTCTTGGTGTCCCTGTGCTTTAACTGCTTCTCAGTAATATTTCCTTTATTTAAGCTATTTCAAATGTACATGCTTTATGGGAAGGGGCCCTTATTTTGCATATGTCTAGTACCTGGTACAGTGGCACCTTTAGACACTCTGTGTCTTATTTGACTAAGAACATGGTGGTATGGAGGTTTTAAGCTCTGGAAACTTCTTTCAGGACTTTTCCTTCAAGGTCTGGGATTTTTCATAAGTTTGTGGCTTTCTGCTTGAACTTACCCGTAACACAGTTGTCTTCTCAAAATCAAGCCACATTAAAAATAGAAAGAAACCAGTAGTGGAACAAAATGCATCTCATGTGAGTATTCCGTGATGCTCAAGTAGGCGGGATCCCATTAGCTGAGCCACAGAAAAAGTCTTGCCTCTCTAAAAGTAACTTCCTCTGATTAGGGAAGTCTGAGCAACCTCTCAGAATTATGTCCAGAGAAGCAGCTACCCGTTTCCCACTGAGCTTAGCTATAGCATGCTGAGAGTGTTAGCATTTATTATCATATCAATGCCAGAATATCATAACAGTTCCAAAAAAGAGCTATTGATTTGAGGAAATGACAATGTCTTTGTCCCCCTTACATGGATTGTCATTCATTCATTTGTTCTTTTAGGTTCATTCTCCCATATTTCAGCATGTGATTTGTATGCCCATTGATCTTGGCTTTAGGTGGTAGATCAGATCATCATGCCATGTGCAGATAATTCCTCTTATGTGATCACAAATATATGATGGATTTTCACCTTTTTAAACACTTTTAATCAGTTGTCTCTTGTCCCCATTGCTACTCCCTTTTGTGCAACATGCCATAGGTGTTTTCATGGCATGTTTTGTGTCTGTTGTGTGTGAAAGGCCAGAATGGAGGTTCTTTTGAACAAATGGTTCCCTGAGAATTCACAAGACTGAACTCAGTGGCCTAGGAAGTGTAGTCTTCTCTTCCTATG
>NW_005842114.1:2324898-2349907 GCF_000455745.1 Alligator sinensis | reverse complement strand
GATCATCACTTTGAGGTTACCAAGCCTAGTTTAGTGCTGACCCTATCCCATATTTCTTTCGTTTCTGTCACATAATAGTCCACATAATTTAGTTAAGCTAGAGTCACCCAACCTTTTGCTATGTAAATTGCTTGCCATGCATATTGTGAGTAAAGAATCCCACACCAAACACACGTACACACACCTTGTTATTTGGAGACAATATTGTTTGATATTTCTTATCTTTCTGGAACTACCCCTTGAACCTGTTACTTGCATGACTGGAATGTGCTGTTAATCTTCTTACTGGGTGCATCAACATGTGCATTTGATGTGGCACCAGTTTACTTGCAAGTAAATTACTCACAAGTAAATGGTGCAGGGCACGTGTCTACATGTACAGGGAAGCAGGTGCAGATTTGCTGCCAATCTGGTCCCACTTCCCTGGGCCCTGCAATGGGCCCCTGCCGCCCCATGGGGAGCTCATCAGGGGAGCACTAGGGCTGCTGCCAGCAGCCAGCAGCCCTCTTCAAAAGGCAGCCCCGTTTGCTGCTCTCTGTCCAGCCACTTCCCTGGCCAGGAACAGCATGCCCTGTTCAGGGACAGTACACAGCAGTGCTCTCCTCACTGCCTCTAGCTCCCACACTATGGCTGCTCCAGCCCGTGCCCTTGGTAGTGATGACCAGCACCCTATGCTCTTGCTGACCACCATGCTGGCCCTGCTGGCCCACCATGCTGACCACCACCTGGCCCACAGAAGTCTCACCCCTCCTGGCTCCCTCACATAGTGACCACCTGCCTGCAAATCGTGTGTCATCCCAGAGCTGCTGCCATGCACCTGCCAGTTTGACCCCATCTGCCTGGCTAGACCCCAGCAAGGATGCTGATGACAGGCTCAAGGATGCCACCACCGGGGCTGCCATCACCCTCCTGGGCCTCCAGCCCCACCATCTCTGGGCCTGCCAGGCCAGCCAAGACTAGTGGTGGCACACTGTCCAGCACACCTGGGATGATAAGCAGTGGCTGGAGGCCTTCTGCATGGCCTGGGCCACCATACAGGATCTCCTAGAGAAGTTATGGTCCCACTTAAAATGGCAGCACACCATCATGAGGCCGTCCCTGCCTGTGGACACCTGTATGGCCCTCTCCCTGTTCAAACTGGTCACACCCACCAGCGTGCGGTAAGTCAGCTATCTCTTTGGCATGGTCAAGGCCACCACTGGGGAAACTGTCCTGGAGGTGTGTGGCACCCTCCAGGACATGCTGGGGGATGCCATGCTCTGTGTACACAAGCCCCTGTTGGTGGTGATTCCCTCAGTGCATTAGGGCCCTCAATGGGACCCACATCCCCATCACCTGCCTGCCCCACAGAGACTCTCTCTCATATAGCTGGAGGGGCTTTCACTCCATGGTACTCCAGGCCATTGTGGACCACCAAGGTGCCTTCATTCACATGAGTGCTGGATTGGTGGATAGTGCCAATGACATTCATGTCTTCAGGAACTTCGGCCTGCCAGGCCTGGTGCAGAGTAGCCACTTCATGCCAGGGGTCCTGGACCTTCAACTGGGCGATGCAGTGATCCCACCCCAGATTGTTGAGGACCCCACCTACCCACTCATGCCCTGGTTCCTGTGGCCCTACACTGGCCCCCTAGACCCCTGCCAAGCCTACTTCAACTGCTGCCTGGGTCAGACCCACACTGTGCTGGAGTGTGCACCTCCTGGCCACCTCAAGGGATGCTGATGTACCCTCACCATCTGCCTTGAGTTCTCTGAAGACAACCTGCTCCAGGTCACCACTGCAGCCTGCGTGCTACATAGAATCTGTGAGGCCTGGGGGAGTTCTGCCACAAAGCCTTGGTGGAGGAGGTGTGGCATGCAGAGGACACCTGGGAGTGGGAGCACCACCTACGGCAGCAGCAACAGCCCCCCCCACTAAGGCCCCAGGAGAGCCACACACCTGCCAGCACAGGCCAGGGCACTAGGTGCAGGAGGCACTGGCCAACCACCTCCTCCAGCACTCACGCCTACACCAACACCCACAGATCCCCCATCCCCCTGCCCACCCCCAGTACCATGCTCACTTCAGACAAATCTCAGAAGAACAAGTTTTTATCCCCCTCACATCAACCAGAACCCCCCTCCCTCCTCCCTTCCCAATAAACAGGGCCCTTACAACACCCACCCCACCCACCAACAATAAAAAACCTTCTTCCCCATGAAACCTATGTGTAAAAACCTTTGTGTGCCATCCCAGCATGGGGGGCCATGAGGTGGGGCTGCCTAGGGGGCAGAGTCTGGGGACAGGTTGCCAGCACCGCAGCCTCTGACTGTTCCCCTGTGAGTGTACATACCACGGTGAGTGCAGTGGGCAGAGGGCTCACCCAGGGGCAATGGCAGCCAGTGCTCCCCCAGCACAGGTGGCTCCCCCTCCAGCAGGCAGTGTCCAGGGCTAGCAGGGGTGGCATGTGGTTCTGGCCCCACTGCAGGTATCTCTGGCTCTGTGCCCACATGGAGGTGGGTTGAGTGGCTGGCCTGAGCCTAGGCAGGGGGGCTAGGTGATGCTGCACTTGGGCTGGGGACAGGATAGGGGCTTCTGGCTGTTGCTGGTGGTATAGGACCTCTTCCCAGGCCCAGGCAGGGCCTGCTGCTGAGTGGCAGATGTCTACTAAGGGGCAGGCATGGCTAGGGTTATCACCAGGCATGAAGGTGATAACCAGGGCCAGAATGATGTTCAGCACCCAGCAGTCATCATCTGTGGCCTGTATGGCCTGAGCCAGGATGGTATTCTGCTTCCATAGTGCCTCCACCTGGTCATGCATAAGGGCCAGGAGCTGCGCCCAGAAATCTCAGTCCACCTACTCTCACACCTCTTCGCACAAGTTCTGCATGGCCTCACAGATAATGTACTCTGCCCACTACCTTTCCTGGCAGGTCACATCCTCTGCCTGCAGGCCACATCCTCCCCACCAGGCCCAAACATCTGCCAGCTGGCCCTCTGACTCCATGACCGGGTGGTCCAGGAGGAGGGTCCTGTCCAGGGTCCTCCTCTGACAGAGCCAGTGCATCCGCAGGGCCCCAGCTCTGGGCAGCAGTGACCCTGAAGCTGCATCCCAGCTGCCAAGGGTGGCCTCTCCCCCACATGCAGCTGCAGGACCTGTAGAGCCATGAGACAGGAGCTGTTTGTGAGAGTTTGCAACATTTCTGAGATAAAATGGTCTGCATCAGAAGCCATATGCTGCTCAGCCTCATGGTAAGTTGGCCTGGGAGGCCCGGGCACAGGCAGCCACAAGCTGAGTCCCCCATCCCCATTCACTCCCCTGGGGCCAGCAGGATGCTGGGTCCTGGCTGTGGGGAGCCTACCTCCCCAGACCCATTCCCAAGGCAGGACAGGCCAGTATCCTGACAGCACCTGCTGCCATAGGTGCAGAACCCACTGCCTCCCCTCTTTTACTGCAGGTCAACCACTTTGCTGCACTGCCACCCAGCCCACGATTGCTCCAGGGAGTGGCTCTTAGGCCAGCCCTAGCCCATGTGCCCCAAGGGTGCCCCTGCTGTGTTTGCCCTGAGTGGTGCATGAGGAGCTGTTTGCACAGACCAAGGGGTGCCTGACTCACTACACCCTGCTGCTGCTGGCCATGGTGCCCCAGGCACATCTACGTACCTGGTACAGGACCTTGAGCTATGGTGGCATGGAGGCAAGCCCAGGCTTCCCTACAACCTCCACTGCTCCCTGGAAAGCTACTTGTGGCTATGCTACATGCCCCCCCCCACTGCAGAGGAGGACATTGCTGCTGGCATCGACACATTCCTCAGTGTGTAAGAGGCCCATGCCCACCTAGCTGCGATGGCACAGGATACTCAATAAAGTTTGGCACTGTCTCCTGCCTCCCTGCATACTTTGGGGGAGGAAATGCAGGGCCAGGGAAGCGCGGGTGGGCTGGGCGGGGGCTGGAGGCATGAGTAGGGGCAGAGTGGGGCAAGGTGAGGCAGGGTGGGGGAGGGCCCTCTACCCAGAGCATGGCTTACTATGTGGCCAGGGCTGTCATAGCTGGCAGTTCTGCATGGTCATGGCAGTTGGCAATGGTGTGCAGCTCTGGGCGATGTCCTTACACAGCAGGGTGTGGTGGGTGGGCACTCAGCTGGGGTCCCCCTTTGGGAGGAACTAGTGCTGCTGGTGGCCAGCTGTGTCATGGCTAGATGCACCTCTTGGCAGGAGCTGCAGCTGGGGAGCTTGCACAGTAGGCACTGGCCTGGGTTCCCCGAACTGCTGATGGAGGGTGCAGCTGGGGAGCTCAGGGGAGTGGGCTGCTGGATGCCCAAAGATAAGGGTTGGGACTTGGGCAGGCTACCCATGCTACTATAGACAGTACGGCTGTGGCCTGGATCCCAGGGCAAAAGGATGTTTGTCAGTTGCCATATAAATGGCCTGGATTTACAGGCACTCCACAACCAAAGATTGTGGTCGGTGATGGTAACCCACTATGCCCACAAGGCCTTGATCTTTATGTGGCACTGCCACGCCAACTGGTTGTTCCCACGCTCTTGTATCCAGCCTGACAGCACCTCACAGACACGGGCATTGGAGCGCCTGCCCCACTTGAACTGGCACAGCACCTCCACCTCACTCCACAGTGCCATGAGGTTGCCAGTCTCCTGCAACCTGTTGGGGCCCCACGTGGTGGGAATGGGTGTGTTCATGGTTGTGGGCAAGGAGGATGCCATTGTGTCCCTTGCACCAGCAGTCTGGGCCTCCGCTAACCTGTCCATGTGCTGATGATCCTGGACAGCTGTCTGAAATGCTGCAACAGGGGCCCAGCATAGGACTGGCAGCCATGCAGAGGCAATGCTCCACAGCACCTGCAGCTCAGGGCAGGCTGTTGGGGGTGGGCTGCAGGCAAGTGGAGCTGTCCCTGGCAGCCAGAAGCTGCCTGCAGCTAGGCCTGGGTGCTGGCAGGCCTGACTGGAGCCTACTGCAGCCTCCAGCACCCTGCTGGCCTGAACAGCATGGGCCTGGCAGGCACGTGGCAGTGTGATGCCAGGCAGCAGCGCTGGGGTCCAGGCAGGTTAAACAGCTGACCTTCAGCCTATCCAAGGGACACAGGGGCCTGCAGGACCATCGGGCTCTTTGCTGGTGTGCCCTAGGGCTCAAAGTGCCTGCAGGCTTTTATAAGCCTGAGGCAGGGGCTGATCATCATGGATGATCACAAGAGCTATGAAGTTTCCATGATTATGTAAAAATTTAATTTTTGACATTAAAGATAAATTCGGATTTTCTCCCATCTGCTAGCAACTGTGTTGTGCAGCCATTATACAATCTGTATTAAGTACACCAGAATGACATAAACTTTATATTTGGGGTTCTCTCTAGAAAAAAGTTACACTTCTAATGAAAAACAAACTTTTAATAAAGCTCTGTAGGGAACAAAGCTGTGACTGGCTTTCAGTGACATCAATGAGACTTTAAAGCATCCACCACTGACTGCCACAAACCCTAAATTCCTATTAGTCAAGATTATCATCCCACCTTTTGGCTGTGATAATGATTAGGAAATATGAGTTATAGATTCATCTCCTTTCCTTGTGTCCTGGCCTACAGTGATTAATTTATAGCATCTAAGGATTTTTTTTAAGAGTAACAAATCTTTTTTAAGTGCCTCAGGCTCACTGATTTTCTTGGGAGTTATTCCCCTAAACACTGTTGAGGACCTGGTTTTTAAAGGCCAGATTCACAAGGTATTTAGGAGCATAACTCATATTTACATACCTACAGGTTTGTGCTGCATCATTGAAAGCAATGACAAGCTGGGCACCTAAGTAGAATATTGGTGTCCAAATTCCTTTGTGAATCTGGAGCTGATTGACTTAAGAATAGATCCAGAAAAGGGATTAGTGCTTAAATACAAAATTGCAATCCAAAAATCTTGCAGTCACTGATGCCTGAACTTGCAATCACTGGTGTCTCCCTGTTTGACTTGCTTTCCTAGGCACTTAATGTCTGTTCATGTTCAGCATGGCTCTACCCTCAGACCTTGCAAACGCCCAGCTGAGGTCCAGAGAGTAGCTGGAGTGATATCTAGGCATACGCAGATCATCACTAACATATACCAACAGGATCCAGTACCCCACAAAATGACATCCCAGCCATTCTCTTCTCAGTCCACAGTCAGTGGTGGTATCTGCCTGCCCTTTATATAATAACCTAGTGGCAGGAACACTTCCTAAGGACATGAGAGATTGGGGTTCTATTGCCTTCTTGGCCCTTAATCACTGCAGGTCAGGACAAAAAGGATGACCTAAGGTGCCTAAAACTGTGATGTTTCTACAGGGACTACTAGCCTTTCCCTGATTTGGAAATTTTAAAATACTACTGCAACAGAAATAGTAAGAAAGCAATACATTGTGAACTCTGAAAGAAAGAAACTACATCTCACTGCACTGTGGAATGTGCCATGCACATTGGTAATAGTGTGATACTATAATCCAAATTGTAAACAATAATGATTGCTTGCTATGTATGCAATAATATATACATATAAAACATATACCTGAGTATGTGTGTATACATATGTTTGTATATACTTCCCCATGTATCCACAAATCTAAATAAAACTATGTAAGCAAAACTATGCCAGGAGAATAAGACTAAAGCTTGTTTTATGATCTCAAATTATAATTCAAGGCTATTCTAAAATGAAATTAGCACAAAATAACCACAGAAAAAAATAAGGTAATTAATGTCAATTACTCTGGTTGCTATGGAAACTTGACTGAAAACAAGCAGAAGTTACAGACAAGTTCAAGGTGATCCGCAAACATAAGTAGCTGGCATGGTCTTATTTTCCAGGCTGATTAGGCATTTAGTCCTCCTGGCTGGCAACCAGTTATCAACTGAACTTAATCCATTTAATAATCCGGTAATCACTTTAATCCAGTTGGTTTGAAAGTATTGTGCAACTGGTTCCTCCAGTTGATTAACAACTATCTTTAAAAATAAATAAAGCTATCTCTCCCTGCATATGTAGCAGCATTTAAGAAGGAATTGGTTTCTGCCACAGGAAATTGAATGTGTAACAAGCCCATGTATGTTACAAATGTATAACCTCAGCATACAGAGGAGTGCATTATTTCAAGCTTAGGTTTTTTTCTGAATAGGTACCAATACTCCTTTGCTATTGCTGAATATAACTAGGAACATGAAAGGGAATATTCACCAATTGATACCCTGTGTACTTGTACAAGGTCCATCACTTTGAGCCAATGATGTACCCATGCCAAAGGAGGACAGGTATTTGGAAGAATGACTGGATAGGGAGAATCAAGTGGCCTAAAAGAAAGAACCAGGAACATAGACGAGACCTCAGTTCTCTTCCCAGAGGTTTAAGTAGCCTGCTAGATGGCCTCCAGGAGGTCACTTCACTACTCTGTGCTTCAGTTTCCTCATCTGCAAAATGGAGAGACTGACTCAATCTAGTTAGAATTTCCATTTGGGGGAAATTTTCAACATCTGACATTTCTTTTCTTCTGGATTGAAACAAAACTATAGAGTTTTTCATACTTGCCCCTGAAATAGAAACTCAAACACAGTTCCATTTTAAAACTTTCATTTTAGAAAAACTTTTGAATTTTCCTTTAAAATCAGCCCTGACACTTCAAAACTTTTTAAATATTTTATATTATGTTTATTATTTCTACATTATTTCCTGACATGTCAGTGGGAGTAGTGAATAATATGACATCGGTTTCATTGAAACATCATTTTCTGACAGAAAACTATTTTGATAAAAAATGTTCCAGCCAGCTTTCATAACAATACACTTTGCAAAGGGCTTTGAAGCTGCTAATGAAAGTGTTGTGTAGGAGCTAGTAGTATTATTTGGTAGCTCATCCATAGCATGTGTTGAATCTAGTGGTCCAGGTGCATGTCCATGTGTTCTAGTTTGTCATCCTCATTTTCACTAATACCAGTCTAGATAGTGATTCTAATAATATCAGAGCAAAATTCATTAATTATGAGGCACACAATATCTAAGGGTTGTGACTAACTGGCCTCTGATATAATTTACAGGTTGGGAGCGGGAGGGTTGCTTCTTTTTTTTTCTTAAGTGAAATGTTCCAGATATATTTGCTGGACTTAGCATATGTCTAATTGCTTGAACTGCTCTGCGATGTCTGCCATGAAGTATAACACAGAAACATGTTCAGTCTGAACTGAAGGGTCCAGAGGAGGGCCACCTGCATGATCCAGAGACAACAGGGCAGACCCTACGAGGAGAGGCTACGGGACCTGAACCTGTTCAGCCTTCGCAAGAGAAGGCTGAGAGGGGACCTGGTGGCTGCCTATAAACTCACCAGGGGGGACCAGCAGGGTTTTGGAGAGACCCTGTTCCCCCTAGTGCCCCCTGGGGTAACAAGGAATAACAGCCACAAATTGTTAGGGAGTAGGTTTAGACTAGACATCCGAAGGCACTACTTCATAGTCAGGGTGGCTAGGATCTGGAACCAACTTCCAAGGGAAGTGGTGATGGCTCCTACCCTGGGGGTCATTAAGAGGAGGCTTGACGTCTACCTGGCTGGGGTCATTTGAGCCCAGTTTTCTCTCCTGCCCAGGGCAGGGGGTCAGACTTGATGATCTACAAGGTCCCTTCCGACCCTACTTCTATGAATCTGTGAATCTATGACTTACCTGAAGAAACTACTCCAGGCTCTACGGCTCATAGGCAGAGCGAGTAATTTGCAGCATATTTCTTACCTTATTTGAAGTGCAGTAGCAGACCACTGAACTCTTGTTTACCATTACACACCAGGGGAGACTTCATCTGCAAATGTTTTTCACTGCTGACCATCACTGGGAAATGAAATACCATCTGAGATCTTTGTATCCCACAGGAATGAATTCTGGGAAATTTGCTGGTTGTTAGATTTTTTTCTACAGGGTACATTGGCTCTTTCTGATTGGAACAAACCAGTCATCGATCTGTTTTCTTCTCACTATTTCCATGAAAGCTATGTGGGGAAATGGCAGGCTGTTTCATGAAAAGAGTAAGGAAAAAGCAGATCAATGACTAGCTTGAAATTCATATCTGTGGTGAACTTTTGCATTTTGTTAAAAATTTCCACTGTATTTTTGTGTTTCATTAGATTTCAAGCTGAAATTTTAGGTGAATAAAGCTTGAATCCAAAATTTAAAATGAGCTTTGGATCCATTTTTTAGAGAAGCTGGTTACCAGTCCCAAGTGATCAAGGCTCCACTTTTGTAAGTGAATCACAGATGCTTTCAAGTGGAAATTTTGTAAAGCTGTAGGCATGAACTAGCACTGAATGAATAATGGATTTTTCAATGTATTGGCTGAACTGAAAATTGGATGGGGGGAGAAGGAAGGGCAGAATCTATTCAAGTTAAACCTAAAAAGAATTTCAGAGAAGAGTCAATGAAACAGGAAAAATGGAAGCATTTCATATTGTGTCAATCCAAAATGCTTCTTTGAACCTTGACAAAATATTTGGTTTCATTTTCAGGTTATTTAATGCTTTCAAAAATGATGGCCTATTTTAAAATAAAATTCCATTGTCTCAATCAATATCCATTTAATTAATGGTGAATATACCTTAAAAACTACAGAGGTTTGACTCAGTACGGATAAGAATTCATCAGGTTTCATGAGGCCAAACTTAGGTCTGCAGTGAATGGCAAGAAATCTCAAAAGGATAGGTTCTTTCATAAAAAAATCTAGTACTCCTAATTCACAGCTCAACTAAATAAAATATTAGAACTGTCTTACAGTATCCAATGAATCCCACTTCCAGAGGAAGATGGGCAAATCACAAGTGCACAACTATGAACATCTTTTGAATATCAAAAAAGATTTAATCTATGATCCATTCAAAATTTGGGGGACCGTTTGGGTGAGATCTTATTCAATCTTCATCCGTTCCTCCATCTCTAGAAATAATGGCATCCTACAGAAGAGAGGATGGAAATAAATATTACCCACTGTTTCTATTTCTTAGGATCTATCTACCCAGTAAAATCAAGGTGTATCATAGCATGCACTAGCGTACTTGTGCTAGCTTGATCTTGCTAACATGGGAGCAACAGCAATGATGCAGCTTCCACAGACTTCAGAACACACTAGCTACCACAGCACCTGCTCAGGCTCTCTGGAGAGTGTGTGCACTCTGGTTGTTAGTGTATGCTAAAGCCTGGACCACTGCGTCTTCTATTCTATTTTCACTTGTGCTACCCAGGTTAAGATAACACAGATATAGTAGTACATGGTACAATCACACCTCCATTTTGCTGTGTAGATACTCTTTATTTTCCCTATTATGCCTTTTCAATACGGGAAATTATTCCCTTGACTTGCTTTCCACTCTACTTCTGCCATGCAGGGTTCATGCAAAGATTATGAAGTGAGCTTCCTAAATCAAGGAGGGCTGAGCTCATTCTGCATGAATGAGTGCATAAGTGTGCAAGTCTGCAATGAAAAAGTATACAATTATGGTGTCTGTCTACACAACTCCAGTGTTTTTTGTATGCAAATGTCCATAAGATATATCATTGGTGAATTGCATGTGTAAATACTTGAATTTAAATTTATGATCAGTAGTACTATAGACAAATATATGAAGGAGTTTGTATGTTTATTATTATCTGACAGTCTTGGACCTCCTTTTCAAACATTTGTGGCCCGTGTCTGTTAAAAAATCTCTGGTCTTCCATATGCAAGTGCTTATAACAAGTGAATAATGTCACTTCCAAAACTAATGATCTCTGTGAACTCCCAATCAGCATAATACTTCCATATATAGTAGGAAGTTTAGTTCCAATAATTAGTAATTAGCAGTAACTGTTTTATGGAGCAGAAAAGAGTTGATTACAGTTGTTCTATCATGGCATAATACATGAATGGGTTAGTTTTAGAAAGCGGAGAAAGAAGGATGAATTCAGGAAGTTGGCTCTCACTGGTTAACAGTCCATCATAGGAAATGCAGCTTCAGGCATCAGAAATTATTCATTCAAGGGAATTAACTCTCAGCTATAGATAGTTAAATTTCAGAGCAGCATTTTTAGAGTGATCTATAATTTGAAACAGTCCAGAACTAGTACCCTGATCCAAAGCCCGCTGAAGTCAATGGACATCTCATGTTAGCAATTTCAGGGAGATACCTTGGTTAGTGAGAATCTGGCACCAGCACAATGGTATCATAGAGATCACCATGCACCAAGACTCCAGTACAAGGAGGATCCTCAGTTACAAGCTATAAAAAAACACAAGAAAAGTGGTGTCAGGAAACAGAAGGGGATTTCTCTCATAAAAGTTAGCTGTGAGGATTGCAGCTGGCACAAATTAAATCCATCACAGTTTCTAGTGCCTCTCAAGCTAGCAGAGGAAACCCAAATAGGTAAACATGGTCTCTGCTGACACTGAATTCCACCTTCTAATACTCACCAAGTTAATTAATTTTGCTCAATTTGATTTGACATTCAGAGCTGTGAATTTGTTTAGCCTTCTAATGGGCACTTCTCCCTTTTCCTGGTTTCCTTTGAAAGGTTTAATAAATGATGGGGACTTTTTGAAGTAGCTAATGAGCCTTTAATTTTGTACTTATTTGTTTATTCAGCTTAAGTACTATCTGGAAAGAAAGCGCTCCAAAGACCATGTCTATGCAATGAGTCTATGTTCGTCAAAAGAAAATCAGGCACGTATTTGTGCCAAAGGTACTTGGGTGTGTCTCTTTCATGCTGGGCCTCAGATATATCAAGGACCACATTTCAATCTGTCCTCAAGCTATGTATCCTCATCACTGAATTACTTAATGCATAAGTAATTCTGATTTTTCAGTAATTACTTATATGAGTCATACCATTATGGAACTTACCATGATCTGGTCAACCCTTGATACTGTCATCCAGGATCAGTTGTGATGTTTCGTGTGGACTGAACTGATATCCTCCTTTATAGTTTCTACAAGCTGCAAGACGACGCATTCCTTTTTTCTCAGAACCCGTGCAATATGTGGAACTGAAAGGAAAAAGGCTTGCTAGTAGGGCTGTGCGAAATTTCGCTGCCAGTTTCATTTCAACGCTGTTTTGACTCATTTCGAGCTTGAAACAGTGAAATCAAAATGAAACACAGAGTTTTGAAACAGCCTTGAAACTAAACGAGGCAAGTCGAAATGTTTTGAAATTTTCGAAACGTTTTGAGTTTCAAAGCTCAAGCTGGGCTTGCCTGCACTAGGGAAACAGAAAGTAAGGTAAGGAGAGGGAGGGGGAAGAGGGGGGAAGTAGGGCAAGGAGTGCTTTCATTATTAACTGTGTAGCTGGCCAGTGACTGTCATCCTTCCCTGAGCTCCCTTCCAATCCCAGTGCTCTGGGGGAGGGACAGAAAACTGGATAAAACGTAGCATTGTTTGAAATGCCCTGCTTTCTGCCTTGGTGGCGGTTAGTGAGCTGTATGTTCAAGCAGCTCAGCATCAGACAACAATGGCTAGCACCACTGATCTTCTAAAGGATTCCCTACTTGCTAACAAGAGGGATTTCAGATTCAGAGTACCTTTTTCTTTGAGGCTCTTTTATTTTATTATATTCATTCATTCTTTTGAATTCTATAGTTATACTGGATAAGATTACCGTAAGATTTAATTTATAGAGGAAGCAAAATACATTTATATTTTATTTCTATACATTTAAAGCTTTGCAGCATACATTATAGAATTTATATAGGGACAAAGCCATATTTCTATTTGCTTTTATTCATTTCTTATTTGCACCACACACCTACCTTCGCTCTTGCACCCAAAGTTTTGAATTTATACAGAGGTGAAGCCATATACCTGCTGTTTTGTTTCACATTTCTTATTTGCATCACATACACACCTACTACTACCACCAAAGCTCTTGCACTCACAGTTTTGAATTTATACAGGGGCTAAGCCATATACTTGCTATTTCATTTCACATTTCTTATTTGCATCACACACACCCCTACTACTACTGCCAACACTCTTGCCCCCACCCTTTTGAATTTATACAGGGGCTAAGCCATATACTTGCCATTTAACATTTGTTATTTGCACCAGACACCTACATTTTTTTATTTATATAGGAACGCAAATACATTTATATATTTGTAGAAAAGGAAGACATGAAACATACCATGAAGCATGGTGGAAAGGCAGGTGGCCACACTGGCCAGCCTTCAGGGAGGGGCAGAAGAGGGGGTAGAGGGAGAGCTGTAAGTTCCCCTCTCCCCCTACCAAACTGAGATGCAGCCTCTTTCCTCCAGCTAAAAGGGATGAGGCTGCTACAAGCAGCAAGGAGAGGGGAGCAGTGCCACTGCCACTACCTGTGCCCAAGGCTGCATCCCCTCCACATGCACCAGCCATAACCACCACCACCCCACCACCATGACAGAAACAACAAGCAGCAGCACCAGCACCAGCACCAGCATAGCAGCCTACTCCACCCCTATTTCACTTCCCATGCTGAGCCTTCCAGTGCCAGAGGAAGTGCTGGCACTGGATCTGGATTTCTGTGCCCTAGCAAGGGAAATCCTGGGGAAGGAGGGGGAATCAGCTGAGTTTGTGCTTGATGCCCCTCAAGTTTCCCCTAACACTAGGTCTCCTTCCCCAGAAGGCACTTCGGAGGAGGTTGATGTACAGGTGGAGGCAAGCATCTCAGCTGAGTCCACTCCTCCTCTTGTGTGCCTCTGACTGCTGAGGAAGAGGAAAGTGCAGCAGCATCCACAGATGCACCAACAGACCAGAAGCGAGTGGGTAGTGTGGTCTGGGAACATTCTGAGCTATCAGATGATCCCACGTACGCTATCTGTCTGCACTGCTGAGCCAAAACCAGCCAGGGCAAGGGAACAAAACATATGAGCACCACGGGAATGCTGATGCATCTCTGCAGGCACCACTCCCTTGCCCTTGCTCCTCCTCTTCCTGGCACTAGTGGGAATATACCCAAAGGGAAGTCCCCCTCTCAGTCCAAAGCCCCCATCCCCCCAAAGCAGAGGCAGGCTACCCTGGAACAGTGGGGGAAAGGCAGACAGAAAGGTGGGGAGGGGCGTGTTGCAGAGGTGAGCAAGCTCACCCAGAGCTTTGGGGAGATGCTTGTTGTCGATGGCCAGCCATTCTCCCTAGTTGAGTGACCAGGGTTCAGTCAGCTCATGGTGCTCATGCCCCATCATACCAAGTGCCTGCACATACCACCTTCAGTAGGACAGTGGTGCCATCTCTGTATGAGGCATGCACAGAGTACTTGAGGAAGGAGATGCACAAGACAGGTCCACAGGTGGTCTTACACTTCACCTCAGACACCTGGAGCATCCAGGGTGGAGATCATGCCTACCTCTCTCCCTCACAGGGCACTGGTATGACCAGTCAGGCTGTTGGTGGACTCTCCTCCAAGCTGAGGTGATGGATGAGTCCCACACGGCAACAGAGATAATGGGGGCCATGAACCGCTTGGTGCAAGAGTGGCTCGCTGGGCAGGGTGAGCTCACCTGCGGGCTCATGGTCACCAACAATGGGACCAATGTGGTTAAGGTGGTCCATGATGCCAACAAAGTTGGCATCCGCTGTGTGGAACGCAAGTTCCACCTTGTTGTCAGGGACACCTTGGAAGGGGACAGAGCTCCCAGTGATGCCAGCACCACCAGCAAGCTAATTTCCAAATGCAGGAAGGTGGCAGGTTACTTCCACTGCAGCATCAACGGGGGCAAGATGCTGCAGGATAAACAAAAATAGCTGAACATCCTACAGTACAAAATCATGCAGGATGTGGAGACTCGGTGGAACTCTACATTCCTGATGCTCAAGAGGCTGGTGGAGCAACAGAAGGACAACCATGAGATGGCCTTCCTTGGGGAGATCAGGATCAGTGGCCCAATGAACAGGTCTGACTGGGATACCATCTCCCAGATCTTGGTGGTCCTCAAGCCCTTCCTTGAGGCCACTGAGAGCCTCAGCGCTCCTGATGCCTTTCTTATCCAGGTGATCCCCATAGTGAGGGAGCTTCAGAGAAAAATGAAGAGCTTCCAGGAGATCAATGTTCCTGACTGGGGCAAGCTACTGTCACCAGATGTGCAGGCACTGGTGAGGTCGCTGAAGGAGGGCATCAGGAAATGGATTGATCCCTTGAGGTCTAATACAGTCCACATGCTGGCCGCCATGTGTGACCCAAGGGTGAAGGGCACTGTATGCAGCAGCCAAACATTGAATCAGTGAATGGAGATGCTGGTAAGGAAAGTCAGTGAGGCAGAATGGCTGAGGCGGGGGTATGTGGAACAGGGGGATCCACTGTCCCATGCTATCATGACATCCACCAGCCATTCTTGTCCTCCACCACAGGTTCTGCCAATATGGGATAAGGGCATGGCTTGTAGATGGGGTCCAGAGCCACCAGAACCCACCATCAGGCAGGTAGTGCTCACGCCTTGGTGACTGCCTAGCTTGCCAAGGATATGGAGCCACCGCTGTGCAACCCCTTGGCCTACTGGGCAAGCCACAGCCAGATGTGTCTGGATCTGGCCACAGTTGCCCGTAAGCACCTGTCTTGTCCACCGACCAGTGTTCCGAGTGACAGAGTGTTCAGCATCACTGGGGATGTAGTGACACCCCACCATACCTGCTTGGATCTTGGTTTGGTGGAGCAGCTGGTGTTCCTGAAGGTGAACCTCCCACTGCTGGGGTTCCCCAAGCTCCAGGCGCAGATGGACTGAATGCCACCCTCCTCACTCCATCCACACCTATTTCCTTTTTTCCTTTTTTAAAAACCAGTTATTGCCCCGCTCTCAGCTGGAGGGGACACTCACGGCATCACCAGCCAGCAGGGGAAGAACATGTCCCTGCTGAGCTCACTCCCCTGCCAGGACAAACTTGGAGGTATGGACTGGGACTATGGGGAAGGAGGAGGCCCCAGGTCCTGGGCATGACCACTAAAACTGCTAGTGGTCATGCCAGGGAAGGGAGGCCTGGTGGAACTGCTGGTGGCATGGCAGCCCCATAAATGCCAGGACCAACAATCCCCTAGTGAAAGGCGGGTTTGAGGCACCATAACCTCCAGCTAATGTGCACACTCACACAGTCCTGGCTGGGGAAAGCCCAGACCTGTCATGTCTTTGACAGGCCAGGCACTTGCTGGTTGCAGCGCAGTTGTGAGGCTCCAAATGAGCTCAGCTTAGCCGCCTGGGATGCCAGCTTTTACATTGAAAAACCCTTTGTCAGGCTGAGGAAGCACTTGCAGTTGGTGTGTCTCCTGGTCCTGGGTGGAAAGAAGAGTAAAGAAGCCAGAGGCTGGCCTAGCATGCAATGCAGGCAAGAAAGCCAGTCAGTGAAAATGGAAATGAAGGCGTCAAGGGGCAGGCTGGTGGGGCAGGGGGGGAAGGGTGATGTAGCAGTGTAGGCAAAAGTGCAGAGGTACCTGGGAAGTCAGATGTCTGTCAGGTTGCAGTGTGTCAGAATTCCACTGCCTATATTGAGTCTGTGAGTTTCTATACCTACGAAGCTATTGAAGTGAAGTTCATAGGCCCAGCCATGAAAAGTGGTTTTTAAATTGTTCCCTTTCAGGATCAGGCCTGAGAGACTGGAGGCAGAGTGGGTTTTTTTGTTGAGGAATGTGCCCTCACAGGTAGTTGGGTTTTGTCGTCTTTGATAGATTCTGGTGTGCCGTTTGTGGGGGTACTGGAGATAGTTGGCAGGTTTTGTGTTTTGAGCTGTAGGAAGTTGGCTTCAGTTCTGGTGATGAGGTTAGGTGCTTGCTTGAATGTTCAAACCACTTTTCAGAGATGGACCTATGAACTGCACTTCATCAGCCTCGTAGGTAGTAGGTACAGAAACTCATGGACTCAATATCACAGTCAAATTCTGACACACTGCAACCTGCCGGGCATCTGACTCCCCAGGTACCTCTGCACTTTTACCTGCACTGCTACATCCCACTTCTCCCCCGCTGCCCCAGCCTGTCCTTCACCCCCTGATGTCTCCATTTTCATTTTCACTGACTGGCTTTCTTGCCTGCATTGCGTGTCAGGCCAGCCTCTGGCTTCTTTACTATTTCTTCCATCCAGGATCAGGAGACATACCAACTGTAGGTACTTCCTCAGCCTGACAAAGGGCTTTTCAACCTGAAAACTTCCTAAGATATATTTCTCTAACTATTCTGGGGGTTTTTTCATAATACACATATAAACATAAAAACACAAGATAAGCCATCACATACCACGAGTAACATATATCCAATACAGCTTCTTTACTTCTTGCTGTCAATTCCTTTATAACAAGAAAGGCTCTGTGACAGTTGTTTGGCTACCTTAGATGCTGCTGGTGCTACTAGTGCTGACTGCTGAGTCACCTACGTTATTTTTACCTGCTGCTGTTTACAGTAGTGGACTGAACCGAGGCTGTAGGGGAGGAGGAGGCCTCACTGGGTCACACTGCTGTGTTGTGCAGAGGCCCCAGCACCAGGAAGAACACACCTGAACACAAGTAGACACACACACACACACACACACACACACACACAGAGTCACACAGTGAGGGTGCACTAACAGACATGCGCTAGGTGTTCCTACTTGAGAGGAAAGAAGGGCCTGACAGTTCCATTTACCTACCTTAGATGCTGCTGGTGCTACTAGTGCTGACTGGTGAGTCACCTACGTTATTTTTACCTGCTGCCATTTACAGTGGTGGACTGAGCTGAGGCTGTAGGGGTGAAGGAGACCTCACTGGGGCACACTGCTGTATTGTGCCAAGGCCCCAGTGCCAGGAAGGGCACACCTGAATACACACACAGTATTACCCACCCATATCATGAGTTTTGGCTGCCTGCGGCCAGAGGTGTAGGGCCCCAGAACCACCCTACACCTATCTCCTTGACAGCTGGCAGACTTTGTGGCTGCAGCAGGGGCTAGCAGGCCTGCAGCTTTCATCCTGCTGCACCTTAACACACACGCAGTGTCACCTACATCATGAGTTTTGCTTGCCTGCAGCTTAAAGTGCAGTTTCCCCCAAACCCCTGCACTTATCTCCTTGAAACTTGGCAGGCTTCATGCCCTCTAAAGGAGCTACCATTCATGCAAGTTTTATCCAAATCAGGCCAGAAATGACAAAGCTATAGGCTGTTTCATGCTTCCCCATTATTGCCTAGGGGCAAAACGTGGAAACAGGGTCGAAACAGCAAAACTGTTTCGACGAAATGAAATGGAACAGAGGTTTTGAGTCAAAACAAAATTTGAAATGAAATGCGGTTCCATCAAAATGGCAAAACGCAGGTCGAAACAGAATGGTTCCATTTCGCACAGCGCTACTTGCTATGCTAGCCCATTGCTATCCCCCTGAACTGTCCAGCACTATCAGTGCTAATTGGTTGTAAAGAACTAGTTGTGTCTATTTTTTTAAGGAATCCTCATAATGATAGATAGATAGATAGATAGATAGATAGATAGATAGATAGATAGATAGATTGAAGGAAAGGAGCCATGAAGTAGAAAAGATAAGGGGAAATGGTCAAGAAAAGTAGGTAGAAGAAACTGATAAGTAGAAAAGAAAAAAATCAGTAAAGGAAAAGAAGGGAATTTGAACAGATAAAAGACAGTATAAGAAAAAAAGGAAATACAAACAAAAACCAGAGCTTTTGAAGCATCATGTCAGAGATAGATTATTGTACTAGGTGGACCACTGGTCTGAGCTAAGCTGACAAGTCTTCTGAATTGAAGACAGGCAGTGCAAATAATACCATAAGTTTGGCCTAGGTGGCATTAGCAGAAAATGACAGTATCTTGCTACATATGCAAATTACTCAATGTGGTGTACCCAGACCCAGGGAGACATAGACAGAAAGAGACCACCCCCCAACCTGCTTGGAGCTGGCCAAGAAATTATCTTGTTTTGTCTTGTGAATGATTTCACTGAATGTGAAATTTTAGAATTTAAATTTTCAGTGAAAATGGAAATTTTGTTTTAGAAAAAAAAATAATTTCCTCAAAAATGCATGTCCCAGCCAAAAAAACCCAGAGAGATTGTTTTCACCAGCTTTGCCTTGAAGCATTAATTGTATTTCCATTAGTTCAGCTGCCTTGCCATCAAACTCCTCCCCCCCCCCCCCCCCATATTTGAGGACTGTGTAAACTCTAAGCCAATAAACCTCATGTCTGTGAAATATAGAGTCATCTTTGTGACAGCCTCTGGAAACTAACTCAGATAATATTCATAAGTATGTGTGTTCTGACTCCTTTTAAAAGGCCTGTAGCTGAGCCCCTATTGGTGTTTCACCATTTGCATTTTGGTGGAACAAAGCTTGAACAGTGTGCGCGCGCGTGTGTGTGGGCGTGCACGTGTGTGTGTTCCAAAAAATGATCTCGCTGGCTGCTGGTGTCAAATGCTACAACTAGAAAAGCATGTGCTTTGATGCAAAACTGGCCTGTTGCCATGGCTAATTTCTTTTATCTTCTTCCAACAGATATTCAATAGAAGTTTTTCCCCTACAGAAGCAAGCTATACAATAAAAGGGCACAGGAAAAAATAGGCACTTGTCAGGTATTTTTTCTGCATGCCTTCCCAAATCAATGACTTGGGACCTAATAAAAGTTTTCTTCCCTGCTACCCAAAACAATTGCCATTCCTAATCTGTCTCTGTCCGAGCTGTGAAGGGAAGTACAAAGAGCTCTATTTAGATACACAGGATAAAATTGTCAAAAGTGCCTAAGTACAATGCTTAGCTTCTACACAGGTGATAAAAAGGCCTCAAGTCATTCAACAAGACTCTTAACCCTTTAGAACCAGTGTCCTTTACAGCCCCTGTTGTCCTGTCTATAGGCTTTTACATTATATTGGAGCATCACTATCTTCTTTTTGTCTGTACCTAAATCAGCAGAAAGAAATATAGGAGGCTATTACACGTTACACTTAACGCATGTTAACTGTACTTAAAATACTAGGGTCCAAGGGTTTCAGCAGTAAACTCATGCTAAATGCATGCTAAATTCCATCATAATGTAGCAAAATTGGAATTTTCTGGCAAGTAGTTTCTTCTGATCCTATTACCTAATACATGTTGAGCTAATGTCCAAGTGCTCCATGGACGTAATTGGTTCAGAGACTAATTAGGGGAGCTTGGGATTGCCAATCAGCTGTTTATTAGTCAGAGCATTCTCATGGTGCCCGAGCAGGCTCAAGACTCCAGTGCAGGGGGGAGGGGCTTTGACCAACAAATGGCTGCTTGGCAGCCCCAGGCCTCCCACCACAATAGAGTCTTGAATCTCTTCTGGTGTCGTGGGAGGGCTGGGACTGACACTAAACTGTTTGTTGGTCAAAGCCTCCCACTGCAGTGCAGGTTGGGGGGGTGGGGGGGCCGAGGACTCCACTGCTCTCTGTGCTGGGTCCCAGGTCCTCGGTCCTGCATCACTCTGTTGCCATGCTGGGTCCCAGGACCTGGCATGGAGGCAGGGACTGCTGTGGGATCAACCTCCATGGGTTCCCAAGCTGAGATCAAACATCTGATTTTCAGTCTCAGCCCTGGGACCACATCAGAGTACTGAAACATCTCTGGTGCCATCCCGGGGATGAAACCAAAATATCAGCTGAAAATGAACTGGAGCTAGTTCAAGATTCCAGTGTGTACTATGATCTATATTTAGATCATAGTAAACATTAATGTGCAACTGCTCAAAAAATATTCTGAATTGTTTTAATGCCCACTTCAATTCTAATACTGTATTATAAAAGCCTTAGTCTGTCTGTCCATAATGCTTTATTCACACTCTGATTGCCTGACTAAAACAACCAATCAGAGTGCTCCAAGAGCCTTTGGACAGGAGATGGCACAGCAGAATGCTGCTATGATGTTGGGGACACTGGGGATAAAGGGGGAGCACAGCTAGCCTGCCCCTCCCCTACTGCTCCTTGCAGGTTGGGACGGATGAGAAGTGGGGAAGGGATGGATGCAGATGTGGGGCTGGGCCCCAACAAAAGACGGCAAGGAGGAGGAGGGAGGAAGGGGAGTGGGGGTGGCACAGTGGTGATGGCCTGCTGCTGCCACCGCTGCAATGCCCTGACAACAACCCCAAAGCGGGGAGGGGAGGGGAGTGGGCCCAGCCCCGAAGCAGTGGGTTCACCCCCTCCCCTGACCACATGAGAAGCGGGGGCAGAGCCAGATGCAGAACTCCAACCCCACCCACCATGATGGCAGGGAGCCTGCCACCACCACCCCTACTGCCACTGGGCCCTGACAAAAGCCAGCAGGGCGGGTAAGGGAGGGAGGGGAGTGGCGGGGGAGGCAGGTGGATATGCGCTGGCTGGACCCAAAGCACAGGGGTGGTGAGAGCGGTGTCGGAACCAAAACGGGGGAGGGGTGGAATGGGCCTGGACCAGAAGTAGCAGGGGAGGTAGGGAGCTTGTCCAGACTCAGTGTGGGAGGAGCAGGGGAGCAGGGCTGGACACAGGCCTCTGTCCCCGCCCCTTCTCCCCCATCATTCTTGATGGGCAGTTGGCTAATCTAAATATACTATGTGGTAAGCATCCCCTATAACAAGCCATTAAGAAAGGGGGCAAAAGACTGGGAAAGGCTAGTGGTGAGGCTTTGTGTTACAACTCAGAACATTTTCTGAACAGTCACACATTAATGCTTTTCAGGAAGAGAAGAATAGTTTTCAGAAAAAAACCCTCAGGGTAGAAAAGAGAATTTGTGGTAGACAGTGTTGTCACCAAAGTGAAAGACAGAACTTAGTTGAATTGCAGGGCTGCAACAGGCTCAGTAAACAGAGAACATTTGTTTTTCTTTTGACTCATGGTATCTGGGTTGAACCACTTCATTCTTGAGGACAAGTAAAAAAAATCCCACAAAGTAGATAAGAAAGTTGCTATTACTTGATCTATGTAGTAGGGGTCAGGAAAGGAAGAAAAAGTTGCAGGGGAAAACAGCAAGGTGACAGAGCCTGCCCCTGCAAAATCTGCTTTTCTCAACTTCAGCAATGTAAAGGCAAAGTAGGCAGGCAGCTGAACACTCTTTTTGCCCAACAGAATCTCACCACACATTTTGTATAGGTCCTCATTTAGGGGACATGCTGGGTGAAGGAAACAACTGTCAGTATATTTCCATGATTCAGAGCAGCTGAGATAGCCATTTGTTTGTGGTAATTTAGAAAAACATGTGACTACTCAATGTTGTTCCAGGGCCTGAAAGAACTGCCTTTGCTGCCTGTGTCAGATGAGGACTGAGCAGATCATGCCCAGGGCTGAGAATTTATCCATGTTTCTCCTGACAGTGTTGGAGAAAGAATTTAGTGGATAGGATCTATCACAGCACTGAAGGCTGTTATCCAATTGGTTTTATATTTTCCTAAATTACTTGGTACTGGTCAGACTCTAACGCAGGTGTCAGGGCTTTATCCAAGCCCCATAACACTAGAACTAGGGGACACCTACTGAAATTAGTAGGTCACAGGTTTAAACCTAATGAGAAAAAGTATTTTTATGCAACGTGTAGTTAACTTAAGAAATTCATTGCGACAGGAGGTAGTGGAGGCAGAAAGCATGGCCAGGTTAAAAAAGGGACAGGATAAATTAATAGCTGATAGATCTATTAACAGCTATTGAACAGAATGGTTGGAGATGTTTCCTTTGGCATCTCTAAGCCAACAATGGTGGATAACAGTGAGGATAGTAAGGGATAGATCACTCTAGAGATATCTGGTTCAATGCTCTTCCTCTATAGCATCCATTTCTGGTGCTGCTGGAGACAGAATGCTGGGCTACATGGACCATTGGTCTAACTCAGCATGGCACTTAAGTTTAGGGCCATAGGGAGCTGGGGGCTTGACCCTAAGGTAGGGGTGTCAGACTCATCCAGCCCTGTGGATCAGGCCCATGGACCTCCTTGCCCTTCCCAAGCATATCTGATCCAGTAGCTGCACCAGCTGGTTTGGGATGCACACTGCACAAGGAGCCTGTGAGCATCATGTATAATGAAGGTCCCAGACTGGCTGGAGTGGGCACTGTGCGCAGCATGGGTCCCAGGGTAGCAGTGCATATGGTACAGTCTGGCTTGGACAGGCACCATGTGCTGCCCATTCCAGCTGCTCTGGGATCCACAACTCATACAGTGAGGGTCCTAGTCTACCTGGAACAGCCACCAGATCAGGTATCCTGGGGGAGTGGGAGGGTGGGGGAAGGAAGAAGGTAGGGAAGGGGATCCATGACCTGGATCTAGCCTGAAGACTGGCCCTGTACCACACTGGCCATGCCTCCATTGGGGTCTGATCAGATCCAGGGGCAGCACCAAGGGCTAGATGTCAGGGTCCCACAGGCTGGATCCAGCCTGCAGGAAAAACACTGCTGCCCTAAGGAGTGAAAACCCAGGGGATCAGGAACAGGCAAGGTCAGGAAGCAAGGGTCCAGCCTAGAGCTGGGAGTTGGGATCAGAAGCAGATGTGTCAGGAGGCTGAAGTTTATAAGGGAGTTGAATGTAGGCAGTCATTCTGGATAGGAACATGGGCAAAGGGGGATCAGGATCAGAGGTTGGGGATCCAGACCAGGGTCACTAGCTAGGGTGGGACTGGAGCAGACAGCTTTCACTGTATGGGACTGGGATATAGAAGACTACTTTGCTAAGCCACAAGCCCCTGGCTGGCTGTCAGAGGACATCGGTCTGAGGTACAAGGGGTCAAGGGGCCAGCAAGGCTAGAAGCAGGACCCAAGGCACAGGAAACCAGAAACACAGAGTCAGAAGTCCAGGACTAGACAGGAGAGTGTCTGTCTTATTGAGTAGCCTCTTGGGTACTGAAAGGACTGCTGCTTAAAAGCAGGCAGCCACATCCAGCAGGCAGCTGGGTCCAAGTGGTGTAGTTAGGCCACTGGCAACCAGGCCAACTTAGGTAACTAGGACCAGCTGGTAGCAGTTTACTTAGCTTGATGACCTGGCCCCTTATAGCAGGATCATTGAACAGTAAAAGTGAGATGGTGACTTGGTTATGGGACAGACAACCAGGGTGCAGCTAACAACCAATTCAGAGTTCCCTGACTAAAGTGTCAGAGTGATTCTATTACTTAGGGCAGGTAAGTGCCTGGTTTACAGGAAAAGAGAAACATCTGCACAGCTATAGGGGGCCATCGAGAAGCACATAGAGGAGATGAGTGATGGTTTTCAAAGTGCTATCTGAATTATGGTCTGCCTTTTTGAGGCAGCAGATTTCCTTCCTCAAAGGAAGTACTGATGATGTTGGTTAGTAGGGGGCCCCTGGGATCTGTTTCCACTAGCCTCTGTCCAGTGTGCCCACACACTCCATCTTGTATGACAATTACTTCTTGAAATAGCAGGTAGGGTCAGCTGAGCCTAGGGGTTGGGTAAACGCATTCAGGGTTAACAAGGCAACTGAGAGGATAAAATAGCTCATCCAGACTTTGAGTAAGTGGCTGATAAGACATAGGAGCAATGGGATTTTTTTCCTTTTCTCAAGCCTGGGTGTAGTCTGGCATGAGTCCATTCTTTGGGCACCTCTTTGGGTCTACCTTTGTTTTGTGTGATTGACAGTAACCTTGCGTGAGACAAGGGATGAAGTTGCATGATTATTAGCATGCACCAGGCTGTCCCACTGGTAAGTCCATTTCACATAACAACTGCGTTGAAAGCCATCAGATTGCTCAGGAACAATTCTGAGACACCAGCAGGGCTCTATTTTAAGACCTGAAATTGGACCATAATGGGGCTGTACCTTGCTAGAATAGAAAATAAAGCTTTGCTGAATTACAGTGTTACAGAAGCCTCAGCAGAGTGGCAGCAAGAGAAAAAGCCTTGACAAAGGTTATTGATACAAGATTGCACCCCACCCTCCCTCTCCTGGAGCTCCAATAATTCCATTAGCCCAAGAGTTATGAAGTGGTACTTGTGAGGATTGCTTCCCCCCGAACGTTGATAATAATGTATGACTCGTGCCTTTTCATGGAGTGAGCTTTAGCAGAAGGGGAATTGGTTCAAATGAGTGTCAGGGCTGGGCTCTTTTTCATAATATATCATGATAATTTTGTTAGG
>NW_005842114.1:2282159-2324867 GCF_000455745.1 Alligator sinensis | reverse complement strand
CACAGGGGCTGTCCTGGCCTACAGGCTGGGCACAGGCTGGGGGCCGACCCAGCTGCTGTTCATAGCCAATGCATTTGTGTGAGTCTAAACTCCCCCTTCCCCTGCTCCACACTGAGCATCCCTGTCAGTCCAGGGTATTCTGTCTGAAATCCCCTTGTCTTCTCAGTTCTTTCCTTCCATTCCCTTCCATCTTTTCATCCTTTCACCCTATTTCTCCTCCCTCCTCCTCCCTTGCTGTCTGTGTCCCTCTTATTTCACTTTACTCCTCAGCCAAGCATTCTTTAAGCCATGAAGCCAAGCAGAGCCCACCCTGCAGGCAGGTATCATGCATTGATTGGTACTGCTGTTCAGAGGAGTTGCTCAGTTACCCCATGACACCTACCCCTGGTCACTCCCAGAGCCTACAGCTGGGTGGAGTTGGGAAGGGGGCAGGGACACAGGATTTCCCTTCTCCAAGCTGTTGGCACCAGTCTTTGATAAGTCGGACCTTCAGAGTTGTTCTTTTCTTATCACTTGCTCACTTTACTTTTTCTCTCATTTTTCCACTCCTTTGTCTCTCTATCACCCATGCAGACAGAGTTAAATGCGAGAGTGAGGGGAAGGGAAAGTGAAGAAAGAGAGGTAGAGAGGTGTGAGTACTGAATGGAAGATATGGAATATGAATCAAATGGGCACAAAGGACTAAGTGAATGAGGGGGTAGAGTTAGAGATAGGAGAGAATGGGACAGTGAGGAAACTGCACCTCAGGGGCTGAGATTTTCAGTGGGAGCTAGCACCTGAACCCCTTCCATATTTTATAAATCCCGGGTGCGTGTTTCAAGCTTGAGCTTAGGCAGTTATATGTTCAGTGCACAATGAATCCAACCTAGAGAGCACTGTTTTCAGTTGTCCCATATGCTCCCTTTGGGCTCTCCTTTACCCTTTCCTTTTTCATCCCTCCCTTGCCTCCTTTTCCCTTCTTTCCCTTGACTCCCTTAACTGATCTCCTCCCTCACTATTTCCCCCCACTCCTTCATTGTACAGGGCTTTCTGCATGAATCTTTTGACCATATTGAACTACCAGAACTGTGAATATGCACAGAGATGGGCCCCAAGGGGTTGATGTGACTTCTGTTTTGTTCCACTTCAAGTATATGCTTTCCTGTCGTACAGCAAAGCACTTAGGGGTATTCAGCTAATCGACCGATATATGTCCGTGAACCTAACCCCATACTTTTGCATAGTGGGTATTTCAGGAATGACTGACAGCATGGAAAGAAACATAATGTTATGATTGCTAATTGTTTCCTGGAATGTTGAATTTACATTTAGAACTGGGTCTGCTGATATATATTTTATGTCTGATTCCTGGTGTCTGGTTATTAAAGCAGATAAGTTAGCTTACAAATGTAGTGCTTTCTGCTATCTGCAGGGTACTTTTGAAGCAAAACTGATTTCTCAGGCTGCATTTGATATTTTTATTTGTGAAACAATTTATAGGACCATTTCATTTTGAATAGAGTTGCTTTTCATATTTTTTTTTTCATTATAGAATCATAGACAAGTACAGCTGGAAGGGACCTTAAGAGGTCATCTAGTCCAACCCTTCACTCTTTGTACCACCCTACCCAAGATTTGTCTAACCTACGCAAAAAAAAACTTCTAGTAATGGACCCATCTTCTAACTTCTCAGTAATCTGTTCCAGTGCTTAAGAACCCTCATAGTTAGAAAGTTCTTCTTAATATCCAACATACATTTCCCATGTTACAATTTAAGACTATTACTTCTGGTCCAGTCCCCTGAAGACTCAGAAAAGAGCTTATCACCATCCCCTTTTTAACAATCCTTAATGTACTGAAGATTTATCAAATCCCCCCTCAGTCTTTTCTAAAATAAATAAATTTATTCCAAACTTTCTTCATACATCAGATTTCCTGACCTCTGATCATTTTTTTTTTACACTCTCTCCCAGATTTTCTCCAATTTGTCTATCTTTTTCTTGAAATGAAGTATCACAGACTGGGCACATTACTCCAGGTCAGGCATCACCAGATATGAAGAGCGTAGAAGAATCACTTCCCATGACACTTCCAATACAACCCCATATTCTATTGGCTTTTTTTTGTTTACAGTAGAATACTGTTGACTTATATTTAGCTTGAAGGGTGCTACAAGCCCCAGGTCTTTTATTTGCAGTATTGCAGTCTAGCCATCCTAACCCTATATCGCCTTATATGACATGCAATTGTTCCTTCTTCTCTTGTATACTTCATTTCCCCCTCTACACATCATTTATATGGCAGAGCCACACAACTGCTTTATCGTTGATGCTTGCCAGGTCCTTATCCTGGGTGTACAGATGTGCTGCACACATAAAGAGGTGGTCAGCAGTCTGCGATGCATCATCACACTATCATTGAGCTGTCCTTTAAGCCAATCTTATAGAGTGTGGCATTAAAGCGTGCAACTCTAGAGTGAATCCTGTTTAGTTAACCCTTACATTGCGAGGGAGCTCATATCTGGGTGGATAGGATGTTAGGTTGCTTATGAAGTTCTTGAGATGAATCAGACACATCCCACTTTCTATGGTTTTGTACAGGTGCCCACAGGGCACTGCTTCCACCTCTGCACTGTTACAACAGTACCTGCACCTCCCATCAATCTACCTACCAGTTGATCCTTCAAGACACATCTCATCTTCCTGAATGGGTGACTGAATCTTTCCGATGTGATGATAACTGATGTCATCAGTAGACAATATTCAATCAATAAATATTTGTCTGTACAGAAATGGCCTTGTTGACAAATGACAATATCAGTATTCCTACAAAGAACAGCTTTTCCCCCAACATTTACACAAACAAATCCCACTTGGAAAAATCTCCATTAACAGCAAGTTGCACACATGCTCTTCTCTTTGACCTAGTGGTCATTAGCTGTAATTATATCTGCAATGGGCCCCTGGCTTGTGAAAACAAGTTATGAGCGATGCTGAATAAAATCCATGGTAACTGTGTCATGTGACCACACCCTTATTCAGTGAAATTGTAGCAGTGGTCTATTATAGATTACTACCTGCTAGGAGCAAGAGGGAGACACAATTCATCCTATGAGCTACTCCTGGAATGGCATGTCTACGCTTCTCCCCTTACTGTAGTTATAGTATTCAGCCGGCTCTCATCATTATTGCAGTCTGACCCTTCCTGGCTCAGCTGACTCTAAAGTGATGCACATGCGTGAGTTTAAATACATGTGGAAAGGGAGGCTAAGTGAGTTGGCATAGCTTGCACTTACTCTGAGCATCCTCAGTTTTCTGCTACAGTCTCTTGGGATATGCCTACTGCTTCCTTGGTGCTCTTGAAGCTGGAGACTGGTAGCAAGCATTGCCTGTAGAGGAACTCCATTGCTTTGTTTCCCATTTGATATATGCAGAGCAGGAGAAGGGGTGGGCAGCATCTACTTCTCAGCAGCTGTGTCAAGAGCTCTGGGAAAGAATGCAGATGGCCTTTTCAAGTCTTCTGAACTCAGGACCCTTTCTAAAGTTCATTGTGCAAACTATTTCCCATTACATATCAATCCCACATAGGCAGAGGGGACTGAGCAAAGGAGTGCATCAGGCACAGACAGCTACACCTCAGAGATGAGGACACACATGATATTGGAGCCTAAGTGTGATCCAATGCTCAACAAACCTCCTTTTTCACCACCACTCCTTCGCAAGATCATCACCTGCTCCCTGTAGAGGATCAGCTGCAAGTGCTCCTACTGGAAAAAATCTCATACTGGGACCAGTAGTTTGCAAACAGCAATACACCCAGTCAGTGATGCCGTCTGGGTGACAGGAAGAAAAGACCCCCTCCAGCTGTTCCATCTTTTAACCGCCCCCTCCCATGCTAGGACAATAATCTGCAAGTCTGGTGTGTAGCCACCCATGGACTGGCACACAAAAGAGAGTGGCTTCAAGCATCATGTCTTTTAGCTTGGCCCAACCTGTAGGGAGGAGGGTCATGTCCCTCTAAATTTGTTCAAACAAATTATCCATAGTGCTTTACACCACACCTTACTCTTGCCCCCCTCCTCTCCTCCCCGCCTTCTGCACATGACACCTTCCAAGTTTTGAGTCACAGCCCAAGTTTGCCTGGTTTGTTTTGTTCATAAATTACAGAGTTGTTCACAGTTCAAAAGCTTTATTGTTTCATTCAGTCAGTGCTTACAAAATGTAATTAATGAAAAAGCATTCCCAGCAACCAGCCCAGTGCATGCAAAACAGGCAAGCTAAAGACAAATACAATGCCATGAATTGAAGGGTGCACCCACACTCAGATACAAATGTTATGAGCTGAGGTGTGTCATGTTAGGTGATAAATAAGTATGATTTATCAAGGAAGTTAGACAAGTACTAAAAGCAGTGAGTGGAAAGTGCCTATAGGGCTGCAGCCCATGTATAAAATGTCAATGCACAAGGAGCCACACAGCATATCTCCCCAACAACTCCTGGCAGACAGGGTGTTCACTAGCATGGGAAGCATGCAAGAACTGTCAATCAATATTAAATGGCATAGCTGCTCATTCCACATCTGCAGCACAAGCCTTTCCTTCTGTCCCATGCTTCTTTCCTGGATCTAGAACCAGCTGGCCATGGGATAGAGATGCTTCTAGTGCAAGCCCTCTTTGTTTGTCACCTGGATAATCTTGTCTGCATATAACTCACAGCAGTGGAGGTCTATCTACTGCTATACAACAGGCATATCCACTTTGCTCCTGCACAAGCTAGGCATTACCCAGATCTCCTCACCACTCTTCTTAAAGCTGATCCACTGAGTGTGACAGCTGAAAGTTATGTCTATGTAATAAGGTGCTTGCTGAAGGCTCTATGAAGATTAGACCAAGTGTTTTTCTGTCATTTGTTTAAATATTAAGCTATATGTTGTTGCTAAGAGCCTAATTAAAGTTTAAGATGTAGTAAGGGCTTGTATAAAGTAAGGCCTAGTAAATTTAGCAAAGCCTTGAAGTAGTAAGGCCCTGTGGCCTAGTTAAAATTAACCTTATCAAAGGAATGCAAGATTTGTACTGCTATTGGTCAGTCTAAGGACAATTGAAGTAAAAAGAATCTGAATGGCTATAAGTTATCAGCACAGTTCAGAAGTTATAAATTGGCTAAAACATCCAGAAATCATTCAGAAGGAAGATACAGCTCTGTGAAAAGGATTAATTAGTCATTGGCCTGGATCAGTGGGCCCGTGGATCTCGAGGAGCCCAAGGACTGAATACCAGGGTTCTTCCCAGTACCTCTTGGACAGCGCTGATTGGGAACGCCTGACTTCTCTGAGCTTTGTGGAAAGAGAAACTTGTCATACATCAGGCATCAGAGAGGACTGCTGATAAGTTGCTGATGCAAATTATTCTTGTCTGTCATTGTTTGTCTTGTTACTACGCATAGTTGTGTTTTTGTTAAGTCAATAAACCTTTCTTACCTTTCTACCCCCTGACCACACTCTCAATCAATCCCAATCCTTCTGCTGGTATCTGGGACAACTGAGCAGACAAGATAGAAGCAGGAGGAAGACAGCCAGGAAGAAGACTGAGTTCCAGTCCAAGTACCCTACTCCCAGAAGGACAAAAACTTTGCCTGTGCTTTTTAGCCAATGATTACTGACAGTAAGGTGCAGCTGCAAGGGAAGGTCTGGAGAGAGCTTTGGGAAATGTCTAGCACCATGGTTCTCAACCTTTTTAAGACTTGAGGCACCCTTGTTAGACTCAAGACCCAAACCTCAGAAAATGCCAGGTCTTAGTTTTCACATACATTTTAACTACAGAAAAATAATAGAGTTATTGTTCTATTGCAAAGAACTCAGAAAAACTGAAACAGGTCAGAATGTTGTTGATGATCTTGTTTGCACACCTAAGAGTGCACATATTGTGCATCATTCTTAAAAAGATCTCATCATACTTCATGGTGCAATAGACCTTTGGTTGGAAGTGACTGCCTTAGCCTGTTGCCTAATAGTTAGAACTCTTTGCTAGGAAGTAATAGATGCAGGCTCAAACTCCCCCTGTATGACAGGGAGACCTTGACCACGGGTCTTTTTTTCCTTTGGTAAGTGCCCTAGGCACTGGACTGTTGGGCTAAGAAGTGAGAGAGTCCTCCTCCCCCAGTCTCCTGCACTTTTTCTGTGACATTTCAGAACAGTCTTATTCATGTACTTAGGCAATTCTGTTTCTCTATGCAGCTCCCTGCCCAAAGCATAGGTTTACTGAGCACAATCTGTAGGCCTGCACAAGAGAAGTCGGATCCAAAACTGTGTGTAAATGCCAAAATCTGGGGTTGTATCTGTGTACATGTGCCACTGGGGCACATAAAGCAAAATAGGATTTTACTTCCAGGAGATGCATAGAACAATCTTATTCTACTACATATGCAGAAGGGACTGAGCAAAGGAGTGCATGAGGTGCAGACAGCTACACCTCAGAGGTGGAGACATAGACCATAAATATTGGAGCCCATGTGTGTCATCCAATGCTCAACAAACTCCCACTGCCACCCATCATTCTTTCCCAAGACAATCAGCTGCTCTCCATAGGGGGTCAGCTGCAAGTGCTCCTACTGGAAAAGATCTCTTACCGAAACAGATGCTTCATGGAAATAGCATCGTGCCATGCAACCTGCTTCATGTTCACAGGGCAAGCAATACAGAGGGGAAAAAAGTGCCCTGAGAACTTCCTCTGCTAGCATTGTTGGCAGGGCTGTGAGCCTCCTTCCCATACCGTCAGCTGCGTTGCTAATGAGAACTGAGCTCTGAGCTCCTGCTAGGTGAAGGAGCTACTACCCTGACCCCTGAGCAGGGAAATGGAGACCTATGGTAAGAGCAAGTGGGGAGGGGGAAGCAGTGGGACTCAAACTCTCTCAGAACACCTTATGAGGTAATTTTGTGTATGCTTTTCCTATCTCCCCCTCTTGTCCCCACAGGCAGCTTTCCAAACAAATTCCCTCCCCATTTCTCAGATTACTAATTTATATAAGTAAAGCATGTCCTGTTGAGTGTCTGATTACACTCTGCTTCTCAAGAGAAGTGGTGCTAATGGCTCTGTGACAGGCCCACATCACACTTAATGCAGTGCCAGCTTCCAGGTCGATGGTCTGCTGGGGAATTGACCAGTACCATGTGACTGGAAGAGGGCCTGTGGAGTGGTCCAGCCCTGGGGGACTCCCAGAATAAAAGGAACTCCTCAGCAGTAGCATGAGGGAGAAATAAAAAGGGTGCACAAAAACCCTCCCCAACAGCTGGAGCAGGACCATCACACCCCCACGGGGGCAGGTTGCTGGGCCAGCTACAGGAGCCCCAGTTGCCACAGGAACCTTCCTGCAGAGGCAGGCAGCACATTTACCTGTGGCACCACAGCAGAGAATCCTTCCAGGGACAGGAGGCCCTGCCAGAAAAGGAGGTGCTGCAGATGACTGAGCACCAGTAGGAGAAAGAGCTGGTATTGGTGTGGAAGCCATGATGGGCAAACCCAATGGTGCAGACCTGACCCTCCGCTCACATATCATGAGGCTGAAAGGTATCGCAAGGGCAGCTGGGAGGGGAAGACGCCAGCCCACCAGGGAAGACAATCTATCCAGCACTCCTGTAGCCACAGCCATCGTGTTTGAGTACATACAGACCCAAAATCTACTGCTAGGGCAGCAGCAGTCGTGAAAGACCCTAGAGAACATGAGGGGACATTGCCTGAAGTATTGGGGTACATGGCCGGGTGCCATCAGTCCTAGAACCCCAGCTTGCCTGTGAAGCCAGTGGAAGCCAGGCAAAGCATGCCTCACTGAACACAGAACACTGAATTTAAGTGTTGGGTGCGGGTAGCATCAATATCCTGCTTGCCTGCATCACACAAGCATGTTTAGTTTCATTATCATTAAGTTGTGCATTCGTTGACCAAAAAGACCTCACTGTACTCCCAAGGGGGACCGTGCAGGCAGGTGTGCCAGGAGAATGAGCAGCAGTAGCAGCCCATTGCAGACATCACTGAGACCAGAGTGGATCACCTAAGTGGAAAGGGATGAGGTGTAGGGGTAGCGAAGCTTCACAAAAGACATACCATGTGAGCCATGTGGGGCCAGATGAAAGCACTGAGCAGCACCTCCAACTAATCTTAAATAACATCAAGTTGTGGCAGGAAAGTAGGCCTCAGGGTGGGGCCTAGGTGGGCAGGGCACACCAGGGGCAGTGTTGTGAGCGTGGGCCTGCCACAGGGTCCTTAAAAGGAGGAAAGGGAGGAGAGAGTGATTCATGACTTCTCTTGCTGAGGCATCCTGGGGTAGCAGAGTTCAGCATAAGTCACAGAGTCCCCTTGCAGGAAGGAAAGGCATGGCGACAGAGGATTCAGACAGAAGTTACATTTGTTGCACAGTCAGCCCCTTGAAAGCACTTTACAGCTGTGCCCTTACAGAAGTGCATGACTGTAGAGCACTTTTAAAATGCCCAGTCCTGTGACCATCTGAACCCTCATTATGTGAAGGTTCAGATGAAGGCACTCCAATAATATCTGTCAGCAGGTTGGGCTGATACAGCCTGGCTGCTGTGTTCAGAATTGGAGATGGAGAAGAGAGTTGAGGGAGTTCTGTCTGGGTTTACACTGCCTCCACTGGAGGCTGGGGCAGGTGCCCCAGCCTCCAAAATGGATTGGAGGCCCTCACGACCACAGGGGCCCTTGGCAGACAATTAAGTGGCTATTTAAGTGCCACTCAGGCATGTAAAAGTGAAACAAGATTTAGGTTATCCTTTCATGTTACATCACAATGCTGAGAAACTGAGGATTAGATAAATGCTCTCCAATGTCGTCCAGTCTGGCTCCCATTCAGTTGTCCCCAAACAGGGACCTCTTTTTTCACCTGAGCAGTTAGCTAAAATTCAGAGTCTCATGTCTTGTATCCATTTGGGGGGGAAAAATGGAGTAAAGTCCAACCTTTTGGTGCAATTTAGTTTCTTTACCAGGAATATACTCAAGCTTCTGTATCACTAAGCATAGGAGAAAGCAAAGCAACAGAAGATCATTTCTGTGTTTATAGTTCTAAGTCCTTCTCAGCCTGTATTTATCCGCAAAAGCTCTCTCATGTTCTAAGTTTTTCCATTGCTTGTTTTGTCTGGTTCTTGATTTTTTGCTTCTTCCCTGCACCTGTTTTCATGCAATTTCTAGACATTTTTCCCACTCTCACAGAATAAATGCTCCAGCCCATGCAGTTGTTATACCTGTCCAGGCAGCTCCCTTGGGCATGCTGTTTGCTTCTGCTCAAGCCTTGTCACAGACCTGTGATATGGGCAGTGGCTCTTATTGTTTCAGCTATCTGGTCACGTAAAGGAGTTTGAGTGCTTTTAATCCTTATTCTTCATGAAAGGATGTTGGTTCACATACCCACTTCAGTAAGGTTTAACCCACACCCCCACAGAACTTTTCAGCTGCATTGGCAATTGCCTGCTGCCACTCCCTCAGCTCTGCACTGCCTGCCTAAAGAAGAGTCAAGAAAGCATATCTGTGCTCACTCAGTGTAGCAAGGATAATAAAGAGGGTGGGGGGGAAGATGTGGTCTGAATATTATGCTTGCATTTTCTATTATTACTATATCACTGTGTCAAAATTGAAAGCAATGTAAGATTTCTCAAGAGGGGCCATCCATAATGCATTGCAGAGCAGTGTGTAGGTGTTTTATGAAATGTATTTTATTCAAACCAGTATATGCAACACTAACATTATTGAAAGAAACTGAAGGCCCAGTCTGCTCCCCTTAATATATTCATTATTCATGTTATAGTCCTTTAACAAAAACTAAAGCCAAATACATATTCAATTTAATTTTTTTTTCTCATTCAAACTTACCTGCTATTCATCTCTGGTGTCCAATGAAGATGAAATGTCCTCTTATTATTTCTGTATTAGTTTTTGACAGTTCAATTTCTCTGAGTGCTGTGCCTGAGACAACCCTTAACAAATAGCCACATAGGTAATTGCTTTGATCCAAATTTCTTGCCAAATCTTTTAGATCTAATGTAGATCACAGCCAGTGGAACGTTGACACATTCTGATTCAACCCAGGCAGCTGACGCTGTGGGGATTTTTCTTCTGATAAATATTATTGGAATAGCTATCAAAATACACACACACACACATAGATTCGCTGTTTCTTCCCCACCACCCAGTTAGACTGCAAGGATATTTTGCTGTACATGCTGCAAAGCTTTGTTTCTGCCATCATTAGGCATTTATAAAAAATAGTGTGTCTACATGGGTGGTTCTATAGTTTAGTATTCTTCAGACTGCTTTAAAAGTAGGTGTTCCTCCTATGGATCCATATCATCACCTTCCATCACACTAGACTCCTAATGGCAAGTACTCAAAAATATTCTGTGGATCCAGTTCATCCACTACCAATGCATGATCATTAGAGCGGCATCCCCATTATACCGCCTGATTTTAAGGGACTCATTCAAC
Source organism: Alligator sinensis (assembly GCF_000455745.1). Lineage (NCBI taxonomy): Eukaryota > Metazoa > Chordata > Crocodylia > Alligatoridae > Alligator > Alligator sinensis. The sequence continues at coordinate 2,314,405 of NW_005842114.1, read as the reverse complement.
AGAGCTTCCACTTGGAAACTTAGTTCATGCTCTAAGTGAGTTTGCCTTTTAGGCATATTTCACCTCAAACTTCCCTTTATTTGTTGATGGTGTTATTTATATTATGGTAGCTGCTCCAGACATCAGGTGAAATCAGGACCCTGTAGTGCTTAGTGCAAATGTTCACAGAGTAACCAGAGGGGTCTCTGACTTCAAAGAGCTTCTAATCTAACTATGCAAGAGTGAGAGAGAAAAATATTATCTCCATTTTGCAGACAAGGAACTGGGGCACAGAGTCAAGGCAAGAGCCTCAACAGTATTTAAGTTCCTAACTGACTGGTTCCTTCTGCTAATAGGAGTTAAGTGACTGAATACCTTTCAGAATATGGGTCATAGGCCAAGTAGAGACATTACACATAAACCAGTATCAGTGATCAGAAACTGATCTAAACCTGTAACAAAACAGCAGTTTGATGCACCTGGACTGGTTTAAAAATGGCAGAACCCAGTCTAAGATAGACCTGGATGGACGTGGTTTGTCAAATTTCTGTACCAGATCCCCTCCAGACTCATATCTGGTTGCTGTCCTCTGGCATCCTAGGCTGCTTTGCAGTTCCCCCAACTAGCCCCTCCCTTTAGGGCCAGTCAGTCTTACCTCTATCCCTGGGAAAATACTAGAAAAAACCATCAAAGAGTGTATTTGTGAAAGCGTAGCAGGGGAAACAATGCTGAATGGAAACCAGAACAGGTTTGTAGCAGGTAGATCCTGCCGGGCAAACCTTATAGCCTTTTATGACCAGGTCACACGCTCCCTTGACACAGGAGCAGAGGCCTTTGTCATCTACCTAGATTTCAGGAAGGCCTTCGGCACAGTTTCGTATCCTAGTCTCATAGGGCAGCTAACAGGCTGTGGAGTGGATGCCTACACAGTCAGGTGGGTGGCCAACTGGCTTAGGAACCACACCCAGAGAGTGGTGGCTGGCAGATCATTTTCAACCTGGAAGGAGGTGGGCAGTAGGGTCCCACATAGTTCAGTCCTTGGGCTGGTATTATTTAATATCTTCATCAGTGATTTTGACAAAGGTGTGTTGAGCACCCTCTCCAAGTTCGCAGATGATACCAAATTATGGAGCAAAATTAATACACCAGAGGGCCGCCAGTTACAGGCTGACCTGGACAGGTTAGATCAATGGGCGGAACGTAATAGGATTTACTTCAACAAAGAAAAATGTAAAGTACTCGACCTAGGAAGAAGGAATCCCCAGCACACCTACAGGTTGGGGGATGTCCTCCTCAGCAGCTCAGATGCTGAGAGAGATCTTGGAGTCATAGTTGACTCCAAGATGAACATGAGCCAGCAGTGCAATGAGGCCATAAACAAAGCCAATTGTACCTTGTCATGTATTAGAAGATGCATGGCCAACAGATCGAGGGAGGTGATGCTCCCCCTCTATGCAGCACTAGTCAGGCTGCAGTTGGAGTAGTGTCCAGTTTTAGGCGCCACACTTCAAGAGGGACACAGAGGATCTGGAAAGGGTTCAGAGGAGGGATACCTGCATGATTAGTGGTCTCCATGAAAGACCCTACGAGGAGAGGTTGAGAGATCTGGATCTCATGGCTGAGGGGTGACCTTGTGGCAGCCTATAAATTTATCAGGGGAGGAGAGCAGGGAATTGGGGATGCGATGTTTTCCAGAGCACACCAGGGACTAACTAGGAATAGTGGGTGCAAACTACTGGAGAATAGATTTAGGTTAGACATTAGGAAGACATTTTTTATAATAAGGGTGGCCAGAGTCTGGAATGGCCTTCCAAGAGAGGTGGTGCTGTCACCTAACTTGGAGGTCTTCAAGAGGAGACTTGACAATCACCTGTCTGAGGTCATCTGACCTCAGTCCTCTTTCCTGCCAGGGGCAGGGGGTCAGACACAATGATCCGTTGGGTCCCTTCCAACTCTATAATCTATGAATCTATGAATGAATCCCCTGTCCTAGTTCTATCCAAGACCTAAGATCGTGCACTGGAGCAGCTCCAGGAACAGCTTGGAGGGTTTACCCCCCTCCCAACAAATCCTGAGTTCCTATCTGAAGCCACTTCTCCTGCAGACAAGGGTCTCTGGTCCATGGGGTGAGGGGCAGCCAAGCCCTTTGTAGCTGTAGGGGAAATGGCTTCAGCCAGGAACTCAGCTCTAGCTTCAGAGGCATTAGCACATAATGTCCCTCCCTGCCCTGTTCAATCCAAGACCTGGAACCATGTGCTGGAGCAGCTCAGGAAAGGCTCAGAGGATTTCACCTCCCCTCCAGAGTCAGCACCAAGTTCCCAGATCAAGCTCCTTCCCCTGCAACTGCAAGGGCATGGCTGCCCTCCCCCCACCAGGGTGGGGAAGTGGCTTCTGGCTGAAACTTGCTGCTGGCCTCGAGGGAAGAGAGTAGGAATCCTTCAAGCCCTTCCCAGAGCCACTCCAGCACATGGTCCCAGGGCTGGGATAGAACCAGAATAGGAGAGGGACACTCTGTGCCCCACCAACATAGGCTGGGAATGAGGGGTGTGCCACTGCAACTGCCTCCTCCCAGCAACTCGCAAGTCCTGTTTTCCACCCTCTGTTCCACAACAAAGCCCAGGGAGCCCCATGCCACCACAAGCAGGGGCAAGCTTGCCTCCCTCCACTGGCTGCCTGCAGCTGACAGCTGCCTGACAGATGACAGAGCAGCAGGCAGAGACGTGCCCAACAGCCAATCCGAGGTGGCCTGTTGCTTGGCTGCATTCAGCTGCCCTCAGCAGTCTCCAGCTCACAGAGAGGTGTACAGAAGTGCCCCAAAGCTGCTGGCCTCAGCTAGTGCAGACAGCCTTTGAATAAGCCCGCACCCGCCGCCCCCTCTGTTCGCTCCCAAACTAACTAGCCTGTTGAGAGAAACCCACATAGGTTAGTTAGAACCCTCCTCGGGCTTTTTGAATGTCTGTACCTAGCCTCAATCAGTTACCCAAGGTGTACACCACTATAGATAGCTTCTGGGCAGAGCAGAGCTAGGTGTGTTTGTTTGGGCACCCCCAGATGATCACTTTTACTTTTAATGCTGGCTTTAGCTACGTACCCACTATTCGGAGTCTTTGCCTTTGCTGCAGCTGAGGTAGGCTACAGCACCACAAGGCCACCCAGGTTTGTAAGAAATACAAAAGAAAATACACTAGTGCAACAGATAAACTACCATTTAGCTTTCTTGCTGGCTCCATGTGTCTGTGGCTCACTGGGTTTCATCAGGGCATCATCTCTCAGAGGCTTTGAAGGAAGCCTGCACAGCTTCTGTGCAAACAAAATAAACAAACAGAAGAAGAGCCTGCTCACGGCCCCTCTCAGCAGCTACTTGCCCTCTGCTAGCCTCGAGCTCAGCGCAGCAACACTCCCTGCTGTGCTGCTGGTGCAGCTGCCCTGATAGGCTACTGCCAGTTATTCTTATCCCCCCACCCCGGCTCACATGAGGCAGCTCCTCTTTATCCCCTACATCTGGGTACAGGGCCATTCTGGCTCCTCCATTCCCATAGTAACAGGGCTGGGCCCTGTTACACAAGGTCACACAGGAGGACCGTGACGGTGCCAGGAAACAACTCTAAAACTCCCATGTCTCAACCCATATCTCAGCCCTGTGCCCTATCCTCAAGGTGGTCCTCTTCTTCTGCATTCTGTCTTGATTTTTCTCCTTTCCAAGTGCCTTCTTCTCATGCACTTTTGTGTTCCAGATTATTTTGCTTTAGATAGAATAGGTTATGGTTTTTAATTGCATTTCTAGGTCGACATTAATGTCTCCAAATATATTTTATATTTTTGTAATTAAAATATGTTTGTGCTGCAAACATGATACCATTCACATCTCTGTATCACAGAAATTAGAGCCGGAGATGCCCTGCTGGTCAGGTCACCTTATGTACTCACTTCATATCCTGCCTCTGTCAGAAACACTTATATCTATTAGAGTCAATGCAGTGCACAACTTGGAAAGCAAGAATCTAATAACATCAAGTTGAGCCAGTTATAATTGTTGTAACAATGAACCTCAATGTAGATCTGCAACAGCTCTTTGGTTTGTATAAGGAAAAGCTGTCTATCATACCAGACTGAGAAGGTCTTTATATGCCAAAAGCTAGGGAGCAGGATAACATGAACAAGAAACTCTTGTCTACTGGGAACATTACTTAGAATTAACACTTACTGCTGGTTCCCAGAGGGAACAGGCTTATGCAGTAACCACACCACAAATGAAGCCTCCACAAAGTACTTTAAAAAAAACCCCTCAGTTTCATTGTTAACATACAGATTTCCAGTCAAATAATTTTAGTTTTAGGGTTTTTTTCATTGTTTATAAATATGGAGCCAGGCAGTTGGGATCTATATATCCATCTGTTCTTCCTCCCTTCCTTCCATCACAGACCAAGGGCTATATTCCCATTGAACTGTCAGGGCAAAAAGATTGGTGGATGGACAAAAATCATTTTATACCCTCTTTATAGCCCTCCAGCCCCAAGCCTGACTTCAGGACTGCCATATACTTGACTGCATATAGCCCCTAACAAGTTGTTATGATATTCAGGGATGACCAACAAAGCTTGAGTCTTACCCCCTTTTACACACCTACTATGTGGGAACCAGAAAGTAGGTAATGACTGAGTCACTTTGGCAGTCCTGTGCAAAAAACAGTGGGTTTTCTTATGGCAAGGGAATCTTCTACTGAGGTTCAAAGGACCACTTTCAAAGGGCATTCCAGTTCAGGGAATGTTGATCCTTAGAGTGAACATTGTGAGTACTCTTCATCCTTTTCCCAAAAGAAAAACTTATTCCAAGAAATGAAAGCTCAGCAGCAGATGAAGTCAGCCCAATAGCTCAGTGACATCTTTTCAAGCTTCCTTGCCTTCCAAAAGTACTTCTTGTTGACTGTAGCACTCCAGTGCCTATTGCGTAGGTTTGCAGCTATGGGTGAAGATTAGCATCACATCACACTTATTGAATCCCACCAACTCATCTTCCTCCAGGGAAGGGCATGTGTTTTGAATCACATGCAAGCAATAGTAAGTAAGAGAAGGCCTACCAGGTTTAAACTTCTTCTCCAGACAATGGTTAAAACAGAGAGAAAGAGAGAGACAGAGAGACAGAACACATCCAGGAAAGTACTACTTCCTTGTAGTTATGGGTTTTGTGCCAGTGGTTTTATTGAACATCAAAAGTCCTGATTCATACCTTTTTAACACTGATGGAGTTAAAACTCATTGACTTTATCTGAGACCAAAACCAACATGAGAAACTGCAAAACTCAGACTGTGACCTCACTGAAGGAACATAAAGCAGTGGAGCGTTAAAAAATCATTAGTATTGTCTGCAAATAGCTCATCTACAATAGACTTTCATATAACAGTTACATTTAGAGCAAATGAATGACCCTCATTTGAGGCTATTACCACAAATGAATTGAAAGAGCAGCCACCTTTTACAGACTGTTTCCAAAATCTGGATTCAGCACAAATCCAGGATTACCCTTCTAGCTCAACTGCAACTGATCACAAGCCTTGGTATCCATGGCTTCGATGCCCAGCTCAGTAGGGATGCCTTTGCATTTACAATGATGCTGGTGTATGCTGTAGGAGCTGTGTTGCATTGTCAATGCTTCTTAGCAGTATTAATCCAGTGACTTTGCACTGAAACTCCACAAAGAAAAAATATTGCTTTGGAAATACATCCTTGATCAAACCTTGATTGATGACATTGGTTTTAATCATGACCCAAGTAAAATTCCTTCTTAAATCAACATTAGTTTAGCCAGAGTTGGATGTGTGGGCCTGGTCCATATGATTAATTCAAGCCAATGTTATCAGTCTCTGCTTTGTGAACTATGAAAACACACTAAAGGAAGACAATATTGTGATGGTATAGACAACATGTGACTTTATGCTATCTGACTACATACCTCAGAACACATTGTACAAGTGTGGGCACATCTACATGTGCAATTAATGGGCCTGAATTTTCTTTGCAGAAAATTAAAGTGCTCCCAGCCTTATGTCTACACATGTGCCTCTGTCAGAATCAAATTTGGTCCCAATGTGAGCAGTTCAGTCCAGGGCTGCTATTGCCCCCCTGTCCTGCTCTGCTGCACTGCAGCAGCCAGGGGAGCTCCAGGCTCCCTTGGGTGCCAGCCCTGGTTGGCAGGGGGCACGGGGTCAGGCCTGGGCTCTGAGGAGAAGGAGGGAGCTGTCCAGGAGCAGGGACAGCTCCTTGCAGCATGGAGCTCAGGATTGCAGCCCATCTCAGCTGCGCTGGCTTGGGACATGGGGGTAAGCACTGCTGGGACCAGGGGGGCATTGTACAGGGTAAGGAGCACCAGGACCAGAGAGGAGATGCAAGGGAAAAGCAGCGCCGGTCCCTGGTGCTGCTTTCCTCCCCATGGCCCCCGCCCTCCCCCGTCCCAGTGCTGCTTCCCCACTGCATCTCCTGCACTCCACCCCCCCATCCCTGCGCTGCTTCCCCCTCGTGTCTGACCCAGTCCCAGTGCTGCTTCCTCCCTGCCATCTCCCCAGATCCTGGAGCTGCTCAGCTTCTGGATCCCCCCAGGCATGGCTGGGAAGTGGGAGCTGATGGAGACATGCCCTGCACAGGCAGCTGCAAAGCTGAGGGAACAGAGGAACTCTCTGTCTCCGCAGCCATGCCACTGCCCATGCAGTTCATGACCCAGTCAGCTCCCACTCCCTGCCCATGCCTGGGGAGAGATGGGAGCTGAGTAGCACTGGGACTGTGGACAGAGAGATCTCCTGTCACAGTGGAACCATGGACAGCTACCCCCACCCCCATCCCGTGGCCCTCTGCTACCTAGGCTGACCAGAAGCAAATTGCTGCCGGTCAATGTCTACACATACACCACAGCACAATAGGTCTGTGTAATGTGCCATTAATCTAGTACCTTTATTTGTTGGTATTAGCAAATGACATATTAACCTAATTTACTGTGCAGTAAGTCCCGCACACATGTAGATGCTGACACATTAGTGCGCATTAGATTAGTCTAATACACAGTAAAGCATCTCATATCGATACACCCTGTATGAACTAAGTCATATCTGCAATTGTGTTAGGAACATACCTGGATATATAACTCTGTCCTATATTGCTTTTGTGATTAGTGCACCCTATTTTCATTAAGTGAATCCCACATGCCATCCCACATTCCCTGCCTATGCAGGGGGTCGGACTCAATGATCTATTGAGGTCCCTTCTGACCCTAACATCTATGAATCTATGAATCTATGAAAGAACCCCACATTGCCTCTCAATAAGCTAAAACCCTTTGGTTCTTTTTCCCTTTGGCTCCTTGCTCTGCAGACTTGTTGCATCCGAAAAAGGACATAATTTAGCTTCCTTGGTGTGGCACTGGGTGTGCTTCAATCAGTATATCTGGCGGAGAAAGCTTATTGGTACATCCCCGGCATTATGCAAAGAGGAATACATTATCTCCACATCAGGGTCTGATGCATGAAGTAGGTTTGGCCTGCTTCACCATAACACTCCTTAGGGCTTAGACATGCTGTAGATGTCTATTTAAAATTCTAGGTATGATATAATTTCTGGTAAACAAGACAGACAAAGCTGAAACTCAAGCAGTGTACATGAAAGTCTGGAATTGTAGTTGTGTTATTTTTTAATAAATGCCATCAGCCTACAAAAATCTGTAATTTTATATAATATGACATTCTTGACTTTACACACACAACCCCACTTATGCATGAACTGGCATCAAATAACTATGCCCACTTTAGCAGTTGCAGTGTCTAGGTCCATATCTCTGATGCACAAATAGGCATTAATGTGTCCATATCACTAACACCTGTTCTATACTCAGTATCTCCTCTCCCTGCAATAGCTTCTCATCACTGCTGGTTTTTCATGTACATGTGGACATTTTCAACATATTGCCAGTCTTTACGGTTTCTTTATGTTGCAATTTCTTTATAAAATACATTTGGTCCTAATATTTTTACTGACCTCTGTACAGTGTTCCCTGCATTTCAGCCATATTAAAATGCAATGTGAGGATACTAATCTGTTAGCTGTGCCTGCTTAGCACACATGAAATGCAAATAGAGTGCTAATAAATAAGTAAAGTACACAATGATATGGAGGTAAGTTTAATAGCTCCTCAGTAAATACAACTGTAAATAAATGTGTCTCTTGTATTTTCTCCATATTTCAAACAAAATAGTACAGAGGATACAATCATCCTTCAGTCTTCCGAGGCTCCACTAGTGCATAGTAATAAAATAAAGATATATCTATTGCATTCCCCTTCAAGTACCAAACAATATGGAGACACCTATAAGAATTCACAATCAGTTGCTAATTCAGCTTTAATAAATAAAGAAAAATAATGAGAGACTTTCTGGCAGACTACTCAGGGGTAATTGATATGCTTGATTTGGGTGAATCACTAGCAGTAATTGTACTATCATTTCCATTAGATTTTTTTCCTTCTTCCACAGTTTTTATAACTCAAGTGATTCATCCAGTAGATAAATACACAGAAACAGACAAATACTTCAAATTGTTTTCTGCAGTGTGAGTAGCTGCTCATGTTCAATTTGCCACATAAAAAGCCTAACTCACCTTATTTTCCACAAGCTGAGGATGTTATTAGAAACATAAAGAATGCCACAATTACACTGGAGTGTAAGTAGAAAGAGGATGCTGGGCTTAGGCAAAAGGGAAAGGATAATAAGGAATAGTGATATTCTCAACAGCGATCTAGAGGGAAGGATGCACAATTGCTAGTCAACGTTCTCTGAAACAAAAGACAATCTGTACTGAAAAAGCATTGTTATGCATTTCACAGCCACCTAATGAACTGGGAATGATATAACACAGACAACATGATGATAATGGATAGGTTCACATTATCCAAGCTGGGGATTTGAAATGAACAGTGGAATATAAACTCTGCCTACACCATTCAGACTGGCAAGTTAGTCATCAAAAAGGTAATTTTCCTTCAGTCAGCAATAACATCTCTGGCTGTTTCTTAACACCTCTATGCCACAAGCTACTGATGATCTCCAGTATTTTAAGGGGAATCAATGCAGGCAAACAAATGCACTTCTTTGATGTTGTAGGCCTGCTACAATACTATGATTTTACAAGGATATGTGCAATCAGACCAACTAATTTTTTTCAAAGTTTTGCTTATTTGCAGTAAATGTACCTATCTCTCAACTGAGTAGCTGCATTTGTTTTGCAAGAAGCTCTTCTGAAAGATTAGCAATGCAAAAACTATAGTGTCAGCATAACATCTTTAAAATAAATGGCTCCTCCACATCTGGAGTGAAAGGTGCTAGTAGAATAGGAATTCCTTACCAGTTTAGTATTTTGGATCCCTAAATCCCAACACAATCCTAGATGTTTGGATATGATGTGATCCTCACTCTGAGCTCAGCTGTGAGGCTATAATCCAGCCTTCACAAAGGACAATATGCAGCAGCACTGTCACAGACAGACCACAGGAACCAGCTTATGTCTCAGAGCCACAGTCTAGTTTCTTCTCTTACCTCCCTTCAGTTTGTGAGTAGTGTGTCTTTCTGCTAGCACTAATACCTTCCCACTCCACATTGGTACTAGGGGCTGGGCTGGTGAGAAAAAACTATGCCCTTCCTACCCCCCTCTCCCCGCTTCTCCCCTACATGTCACTCCCTGCCCATTTCCTTCTGAGCAGAAGCAGCAGCCCAGAAATAGCTACTCACATTTTTGCAGGCATTGACAATTCAGGCAGCTTGCGCAAGCATGGAAAGGCAGTGGTTTATACCCCTATTCTCTGAGGACTCCCAACTCTTGCAAGTTTTATTGTGAATCTTGTGATCCTATGTATATATATTTTTAAAGCTCCAGCTCCCAGATGTATTTGATTTCATGAAAAGCTTGGTTTTCATTAAAAAACAAAGTAGGTTCCTAGTTCTCATAGCTGTGGAGAAACGCCTGACAACATGACCCAAATGAGTCCTAAAGGTCTGAAAACAAGAAGGCAAATAAGAACACATCAAATGAAAGGTTTTCTTTTAAAAAAATCTTATGAACTGGGGAGTCTGAATCATCCTCTTTGAACATAGAAGTTCACAATACTGTATCAGTGCTTGTTCATAAAGGGGGCTCACAACATTCAACTTTGCATGGGGTTTAGAACTGTTTACCTCACCCTCCTCATCATGATTTGATAGTTAAAGCCTACATTTTCTTTGTTTCACCACAACAGATGTGTAGTCTTTTATTTTACAGAACCATTACAGGCCACTGATAAATTGTCAATTACAAGAGGTAAGAGCTTGCTTGAAATCTGCATAATATTTTCACTGGTCATTTAGTGCTGCTGTATTTTATGTTAAGATTAAATATTTTATTTTTATTATATATTAAGTCTCAAACATTATGAATCAACCAGCCCCACTTGAATATTTTCTATTTGCTGAACTTTAATTGTGTGCAAGCTCAGGCAGTCCTACAATAAGTGTAATTACTTAATGGGAATGTAGAAATGAATATGATAGATCACATGAACATTATATAAGATAGAGAAACCCCAATAACGGCAGGCATCCCAGGAGCAAGCATACAAGGAAAAGTTCCAACTTTTGACCAATGAACGGTCCAACCTTAAGGACAGTTTAAAGTCCTGGCTCAGATCTGTATTGTACTTTACAAGCACTGCACTTCACCAGTCTTTGGGTTCATGGAGACATACATCACCCTCAAGGGTCATAGTCAGAATACTCCCTCAGCAAGGCAAATTTCCTTTTGGTATGGCCCAGTCTAGTAGGAGTTCACCAGCTTTTCTATTCCTATAGCATACTACCCTTTGCACAGCCAAAAAGCATAAACACACACAGATGTATTAAGGGAACAGATGGGAGGAGCCCTTGTGAGCTTTCCTTTTCCTGATGGGCCCTTTGAATCACGCAGGTACCTGCAACCACTGCATGGAGGGTATGTCTATACCACAGCAACAGCATCCCCCATCCAGAACATTCCTGAGAATGCCTGTTTCCCAGTCACATGTGCTAAACCAAGAGCTACATCAATAAGGCTGCTCCAGGGTTATTCTCAGTAGCCATTGTTCATACCAGAGATTGTGGAAGGCTCAAGAATATCCACAGCAGCATGCCCTGGAGCAGCCTCAGCAACATATTTCAAGGTCTTCTGCATGTAGAAAGAAACAGATGTGTATGGGCATGTTTGCAAATGTCCCAGCTGAAGTATCTATACTGTGATGATCCACAGGACAGACTTACCCTTAGGTTCTTATTCAAAGGCCACCTGAAGTCAACTGAAAGACTTTTGTCGATTTCAGTGGGATCTGGTTAAGAGGGTTAGGTCATCCGTAATATATTTTTACCTGGCAGTATGATTTGTACTCACATAACTAGATGCACACAGAACAAATGCCTGACTATCATCCAGCAGATCACTACTTAAATTAACTTGCTCAGCTGGACTTCCAAATAAAGTTATTTTAAGGGTGCCATGTACCAAAGAAAGCAATTTGTTTCCCTAAGATTTAGTACCAAACATCTCAATCGATTTTGATTTTAAAGACGGCAGCTACTGGCAAGGTGAGTAATTTGACACTTAACATACTTCTCCTCGCTAAAATCTGAATGCATTCAAATTAGGTGCAAAGTGCTTCTAATTTGTCAATCATTCCTTATATAATTCTGTTCTGACAATACCAAGAAAATTGCCCAGGAGAATATTTCCTTCCCCCTTCATCTACTTTCCACTCCACTGTTCATTTTGACTTGATCACAGATTAGGCATGCAAACAACACCCCTCAAACCAACTTTCATGCTATTTTCCATCATGTCCATTGTTTCTTCCAGATGGTGTATTTCCAGGGCTCTTTGTAGCTGGGGTAGGTAAACTGGTGCAGATAAAATTAGAATGGGATATATAGCCTTCACACAAAATATTTTTGTGATGTTTCCATAAAAAACCTGTAGATAATAGAAGTTTCATGAGATGGCCTGTGCTAGCAAGTTTCTGCCAGATGCCTATATCAAAGAACCTTTTTGAAACTTTATGGCATGAAAGCTTAAGCCACAAGAAATTTGTCTAACCTTGGGGTTTGTTACAGATGTTACAAATGCCAAATTTACACAAAGTTCATGGAACATTTTGCAAAGTATTACGATGTTTGAGCCCAAGGTTTAGGACTGCATTAAAAGAACACTTAGGCATATTTACAGACAAGTGTCAAAATCAGTCAAAACATACAGCATTACAAATTTTCATCCTGAAACCAGGTGAAGGTGGGGATTGTGGGACATAAATTTTGTTGAATATTTCCTAACCATGTTTAATAAGAACATGTACACAACAGAGGCTGATAGGTCTCTTCTGTCTTTAATGTCCAGAATTCTTCTTCATTTCTACTGAAAAAGGAATGTCGGTCCAGGATATGCCTTGCTCCCGGTCCACTACCTCCTGGTCCACTGCATCACATGTTTAGCCCATGAACATAAGCAAGCTTCAACTACTGCGTGTACTGCAGTGCCAACATAGCTGTGGAAGAATGAACCACGTTCTGTCACATCTTTTGTATTGTCAGCAAAATTGCCAGCTGAAGCCAGGCTTGATTGTTGGTGCTGATTTATGGAACACAAAAAAGAACACAGTTTGGTTTCAGCCATTGGTTTGACCCTGCAACCCTGGCAGAGAGGGAAAGACTGAGAAAAAAAATCTAGTTTGGATTTGTAAACGAAGCAAATTGATATGGAAGTCACAGATGGTGAATAAATATGGGGCACAGAGATGTCATTTGGCAGTCATTTTTCCTGACCAATTTAAGAGGACTGTGTTGTAATCTAGTTTGGTTCACGGAAAATTTATTCTGTGCAGCCGTTACTTCATTGTTTCATGAAATATATTTGGGTTTTTTGCAAACACAATTAATCCTGCTTTCTAATATTGCATTCATTCTCTTATGTCATTTATTTGTCCGTTGTTCTTTTCTCAAGGCTTAGATTTAAAAAGGGTTTTACAACAAAGGAAGAACACATGGAAAGACCTCAGCTGATATAGTGTTTTTGTCCTACAAAGAGCACTGAACAATGCCTCCAAATCATCTGACAAAAGATACGTTCCATATTAAGTCACTTATTATCCAAACCTTTCTCCAGCACTGATTGTGATATTTGTATTCTGTATTATATTTTACATTATCATATTGCTAGGATTTTGTAATCTATGTCTAGACTTCCATAGATTTCATAGATGTTAGGGGTGGAAGGGACCTTGCAAGATCATTGGGTCCAGCTCCCTGCCCAAGGGAAGAAAGTCAGCTGAGGTTAGATGACCCCAGCAAGGTGACCATACAGGTGTTTCTTGAATGTATCCAGAGTAGGTGCTTGCACCACCTATGGGGGGAGTCTATTGCAGACTCTAGAGACTTGAATGGTAAAGAAGTTTTTCCTAATGTCCAGTCTAAAATGTTCTTCCAGCAGTTGTGACCATTAGATTTTGCCTTCCCTTAGGGTGCCCTGATGAACAGATATTTTCCCCGTTCCTGATGCACACCCCTTATATACCTATAGGCTGCCACCAAGTCCCCCCTGAGCCTTCTCTTCTCCAGGGTGAAGAGTCCCACACCTCTCAGCCTCTCCTCATAAGGCCTGCTCTCTTGACCTCTAATCATGCATGTGCCTCTCCTCTGGACTCTCTGTCTTTAGCGATTAAAGTAAACTGAATAGATTTCACTCCTTGAAACAGAATGATACTGTGACAAAATGGTTAAAGGATACTGCTATGACTACAAGGGTGTGAGTTCATGCCTTCACGCTCCTGCCAGGGGCTGCCCCAGGCTGTATACGGTTACCCAGTCATTTAAATCAAAGGTGGCCAGTTGTAATGTTCTCCATATCACTCCATTGCATCCACTACCTACAGGTGTTGGTAGTCCTCAATATAGTGTAATAGACTCTGGTGGACCTTTAAGCTTTTCCAACTCCTTGGAGAGACAGAGGTTCAAGGGAAGGATCAAAAATCAGGCAGAGCAGGGCTATTGGGTTCTAATACCTGTTTTGCCACTATGTAACCTTGAACAAGCTGCTTAATCTCTTTGTGCTTTTGTTTTTCCATTTATAAAGTAAAATTACTCAACCCAGACTGCCCAGAATGGCGGATATTTGATTACCATTGTCATACCTTAGCTTTGAATATTAGTTCTCTAGCTTCCACATTTATTCTTGCCTCAACTCCCCACACAGATCTGCTTAGTTTTATGAAACTGTGCGCCACGTGAAAAGAAAATAAATGCTGGGGGTGGAAAACAAAGGATGAGGCTGACAGGCTCAACAATAAAATATTTTTCAAACTGAACTTTTATTAGAGGCCAAGAGAACCTACTTCTTGTTCATTCTCCATGAGATCTTGTCCTAACAGGTCACTTAAGGTGCTAAACTGCTTCATAGAACCTGCAGTCAATACCAGTACCCTGTTACAAACATTGTGAATATTTTATGTCCTACTTTGTGGAACACTTCACTCATATTCAGGAAAGCAAAGCTCTATCCCCCTCTTCTCTGCTAACCAACAGGCATCCCCACTTTATCCATTCAGCATGTTCATACCATATATACTACCAGAAGTATTAGGCACCCTGAAGACAACTTGTCCCAAGATTTGTGTATCTGACTCTTGCTCTTTTTGATGAATAGAAAAAGAGTCATGAGAATTAGTGCCTGATGATCACATAACATGATAACCAATGCCTGATTCAATAAGGAATCTCCCCTTCTTCCTTCAAACACCAAATATTTTGATCAATACCATAGAAATCCAGCCTTGATGTATCAAGTAGGGCTGTGCAAAATGGCACCGTTTGGTTTTGCCTTGAGAATCAACGGTTTGAGGGAACAGCATTCCATTTCAAATTTCATTTTGATTCGAAACAGTTGTTCCGTTCTGTTCCATCGAAATAGAAAGGCTGTTTTGAAGCTGTTTCAATATTTTGCTCGGGACAGGAAGTCAGCTGAGTTGGGATGACTTCTCACCCCTGCCGGATCTTGCACATGGGATGGGAAGTCAGTCCAGCTGGACTGACCATAGTGCTGTTGTCCAGCTGGACTGACTTCCCATCCCCAGCGCTATGGTCAAAACATTTCAACTAGCCTCATTTTGTTTTGAGGCTATTTTGATGGCCTTTGTTTCACTTCAATTTTGCTGTTTCAGCCTCGAAATGAGTCAAAACAGTGTTGAAACAAAATGGCCAGCAAAATTTCGCACAGCCCCAGTATCAAGATCTAGTTCATCACTATCTCACATTGATGTTTTTCAAGCAGGGACTCACATGTTTACAAAATATAGACAACTCACAAACTTATTTATCCTTCACAAATACCACTGCACCACTGCCACAAAGATGGCCCCATGCTTAGATAAGATCAGCTCATAGACAAAGAACAACTGAGTGACTGATTGAAGGTGAACCAAACAAGACAGAGTAGGCTTGTAGACAGTGGAAAACACTTTAAGGAGTCCACAGCTTTGATATAGCCTCCTTGGTTGAAGGTGTACACCTTCAATTGTTCAGTTCAATCTTTATTTTAGGAGGCTAACTGGATTCCCCACTGACACACAGCTTTCACACAAAAGTTCCACAAATAATTTTTTTACTGTCTCTTCCTTGTTAGTAGACTCTATCCCAACCTGTTGGACAATATCCTGGATTTGGTTGCAAAAGCTGCTGTCATATTTTTACTGGATTACTGAAAGGAAGTATAGTTGGGCACTGTAAGGGTTACATCTCTTTCCAGCTGGCATAGAGTCTGATCAGGGATGTACTAGGTACCTTGATGAGATAGCTAGTTGCAGCTGGGGCCGAAGAGGCTATCTCTTAAGTGATTTGTCTGACTTATGGTTGCCCTACTCTGCACTGCCAAAGGGGTAGCCCACATAGTTGCATTTAACTGCACAATGCATTGTATTCAAGCTGCAACTTCTTTACCTTTGCCAAAACTCCAGTCTGGCTTCCAAGCTCCTGCTGCCCAGTCCCTGACTTCCTATTTCCTGTCTCTGACTAGAGCACCCTTATTTCCTGAACCCAAAAATGGAACATTCCATTTCCCTCATTTCTTCCATACCACATCTCTCTGTGGCGTACTCAACTGTCTCCAAGTTCCTGTCTGAGCCAAACATGCCAGAGACAGGGGGTGGGAGTGAGGTAGGAAGGTGTGGACTTCTGGGGGAGCAAGGAGGTATATGCTGCAAACAACCTGACTAGAGCACCCTTATTTCCTGAACCCAAAAATGGAACATTCCATTTCCCTCATTTCTTCCATACCACATCTCTCTGTGGCGTACTCAACTGTCTCCAAGTTCCTGTCTGAGCCAAACATGCCAGAGACAGGGGGTGGGAGTGAGGTAGGAAGGTGTGGACTTCTGGGGGAGCAAGGAGGTAAATGCTGCAAACAACACCCCTTCCCCCCCACACACACACTTTGTAGCCTCTAACTGAAGAGTGTCATTGCCCTGCATTTGGTGAAATGAACAAGTTCACTTGTGCAAACCAATAGGACACCTGGGGATGGTACTTAAAACAGGACTGTTCGAGTGAAAACAGGACTTATAAGTACCCCACCTCTGACTCCTACCCCTTGGACTGGGCTGACTTTTGCTCCTTATCTCTGGTTAGTATCTTAGCTCCTGTCTTTGACTCCTGAACCTTGCTGTATCACATCTCTGGACCTCAGCCTTAACCTTTGTACCCAACCACCCGGGCCCTAATCCTAATGGGCATAACCTCACAGTGCTTAGGACATTCTAGAAGGTGCAGAACTCTATAAGGCCTCCCTTAACAATGTAGACTACTGTAAAAATATTTCCCTTGTTCTCTGCATTGGCTTCCTATAGGCCTAGTCAAATTCAAGATCTCTGTCTTTTTCTTTTTAAGCTGTTGAATGGCTTGGGCTCAGGATAGGTACAAAAAAAAAAAATCACCCAAAGCTCCCGAATGAGGATTGATAGTGACAACTCTGCTTCATAGGCATAATGGAGTCATGAAGTGTAAGACAAAAGCTCATCTGTGCAGGAGACAGTTTGCTAAGGGTTCAGTACAAATCCATGCAGCAAACTCATGCTGACCCTAGGGACTATCACAGTCCTCATTGCCTTCTGTTCCAAGTGCAACATGCTGTTCTTCAACCTACCTTTTCCCATTGAATGACAGTTACTATGAGCATAAAATAACCCTCCTTGTTGCCCTGACTTCTTCTGTGGACATCTCTCATCCACTTCACAGAGGTACAGTGTACTGTCCTTGACACACAATCTCCCCCTCTGTTTCCCTGCCTGCATGCAAATATTGTCCCTGAAAAAAAAAGGCACAAGACATAGTGCCTTTGAATAATGTAGCAAACTTTTCTGACAACCTGGCCTGTAACTGGAGAGGTTCTTATGCCCACCAGATGTATCTTGGCCAGGCACTCTCACAGCAAAAGGACTTTAAAATCCTAAGTTCCCCATGTGTTCTGTCCCCCTCAGGGTCCAAGTACCACATTTCACTCCTCTGATCAGCAGTTCAGAAATCAGGTCTTTGGGAATGGGTGGGATGGTGAGGCGATTCATTCTTTGCCTAGGGAGTGGGCTCCATTGCTTTGCTGTGGGGGACTCCCAGGACACTCAGGCAAGCACTTGTCCCTCTGTTCTGCTTCCTAGACACAGACCAGCTGGGAGTCAGAGTTCCCATGTGATAACAGTAACTATCCGCTCATAGGCATCCCTGCACTGGCACAAGGAGGAACAGTGGGTGGTCTCTAGGTCAGTGGCAGGGGTTGGGAGGAGCTGTCAGAGGACTGGGTGTGAAGCAGCCATGGCCCTGACACAGAGAAGGGTGTCTCCTGTGCTGTGGGCTCTCCAGTGAATCTGTGGGGTTGAGATCCAGTGCATATCCCAGGGCCCCTTTGGTGTGAAGCATCAAGATCCATGTCCTGCATGATGATCATGCTGTCAGAACTGTCCTGCACCTCAGTTCTGTGTACCCAGTGCTCAGGAACATGCCGAAGGAACTAAGATCCATCTCCAGCTGCAACATGACCCACCCCCCCCCCCCCCCCCCCCCCCAGTTCTGGTTCCCATGAGTCCCCGGAGCCACCACTCTTCAACTCCTCTCACCTGGATCACTGAGGAGTAGCTCCTGTAACCCCAAGGCCTTCATACACCATCTGCTCTTGGGGGGTGGGGGGGGGGGAAGACAGGAGTGGAAGGGTTTTGACACCTCCTGCTCTGCATTCCTGGCCATGGAAAAGGAGGTCACCAGACCTGAAGTGCCCCCAGGATCATATGGATACACCATATAGACACACCTATCTATTGCAAGGATAAGGGACCACTCTTGGTAGAAGGGACCAGCCTGCCTAATGGCCCCCAAAGGTCTTGTTGGCACTGACTCCATTCCTGTAGTGGGATGTCATCCATTTCACCCTGACCCTCCACTGTAATATGTCCTGGTTGAGGCCCCACACTCACATCATCTTTGCTATCTGCTCATACACATCCACATTGTGGTGCACAGTGTGGAGCTGCTCCTGGATTGTCTCATCACCCCAGAGGGCAACAAGCTCCTACATCTCCTCAAGGGTCCAGTTCTGTTCCCAGTTTTGGATACCAGAGGAGCTAGGGCTGGACACTGCCTAATTGCATGTCTGGATATCCATAGGTGGTTCTGGATGTCAATGGGTGGGTAGAGGTCTTGGATGCAGAAGTGTAGTTCTGGGCATAAGTATGAGATGGGTTATATGGCTCTTGATCACTCCAACTGAGTCTGGGTATGGCTGGGTGCCTCTACCCTCCATAAGGTTTGCCTGCTTCACTGGTCATGGCCCACCTGAACCCAAACTTCTGAGAGGCATTCAGCTGCTATCCCAAACACAGCTGGCCCTGCTCCCTCAGGCCTTTTCCTGGGCCCTCTCCCTGGCTGGAAAAAACAGTCTATTGCCCTCCCCACCGATCCGCCAACACAGACCTGAAAAGCTAGACCTGTCTCCTGCGTTGGAACAACCTTTCTAGGGACATGATGAATCTTCCATTGCTTGAAATTTGAAACAAGGCTAGGTATCTTTCTAAAAGTTTTGCAGTAGCCCACATAAAAATTATGCACTTGATGCAGAAACTATTGAGTGATTTTGAATGTAAAGGTTAGAGTAGATCTTTATAATACTTTTTTTTTAGCATCTATGAATTTGAATAAAATCTTAGCATGTTCACCCCACTTCTCAGCAGCAGTTTACTAATTTCTCCTTCTTCTTCTTCTCATGTCCCTGTCATAAACTAGATGTTTTTAGTGGAATTGTGCACAAGAAATGTCTCTTTCCATTGCTGCAGCCCTCCTTAATGCAAGTCTCACCAAGGAGTCAACAAATAACCAGGTCTGCACTTTACCACATTTACATGTAATCGTGTCATTAGAGTAGCCCCATTTGATCATGCTTGTTTTTGATCTTCCAGTTTGTATGTGCAGGCAGTTCAGGCATCACCATGAAAACCAATCTCTATCAAGCCCTCTCAGAAGGTCCTTAAGGGGTGCCAGGTCCATTTCAGGGAATCTGATTGCACAGAATCTTTCCTTCCATAACCTCAGCCATGCCCTGTTAATGATTGTGTCCAAGGGTACAACACTGGTTACAAAACTCGTTCACCCTTTAAGCTGTTTTG
Source organism: Alligator sinensis (assembly GCF_000455745.1). Taxonomy (NCBI): domain Eukaryota; kingdom Metazoa; phylum Chordata; order Crocodylia; family Alligatoridae; genus Alligator; species Alligator sinensis. The sequence goes on along the minus strand of NW_005842114.1, from coordinate 2,294,706 downwards.
TTATTTCTGTATGACCATAGAGTTGATGCATGGGGTCTTCCATCTGCCATGATCTTCCTTTTTGACTCTCTACCTTTCTTCTGATATCAGATGTTGCAATGCCAGCCACTAAGTACGGGCTATCCTTTATTGTTGGCTTTAGACATCATGTTATTTCATGACAGCTGTTGCTTAGAACATGACAGCTGTTGGTCTACTTTTCTGGCATTAACTGATCATTCCCATACTGGGCATGCATGAATGGAGTAACACAAGGCAACAGTAGTGGTTTGTAATGTAGCTGAGTTCACTCTCACTTTGCGGTGACCAACTTTCTATGTTGTTGTGGAAGCTGACGTCCCCTTTCATCTTCTCTAGATGTGCTTTGAAGGTAAGCATTTGGTCCAATATATCCCCCAAGTACACAAGGTTCAGGTGGCTAGTCAGTGGGATTCCATCCCAGGTGTGTTTGGTTTCCACTTGGCTTCTCTATGGTGTAGGTGAAAGGCTGTGACCTGCATCTTGGTTGAGTCGTCACAAAGCTGGTTCTTATAATAATCTGAGAGTTACTTAGTGCACATGTCAGTCTGTTCCCAACAGTGGCAAAGTCCTTCTCTTGTGATGTGATGCATAGATCATCAGCATATATAAAGCTCCTTCTTTTGCTTTGTATGGGTTAATCATTGGTATATATGTTAAAGAGGATCTGTGCTAGCACACTGCCCTGTGGGATGCCATTTAAATGTCATCTCCTGCAGCTCTGCTTCTTACACAACTCTATGTAAAAATGTCTATTCTCCAAAAGAAATAAGATGAGCTGAATGAGGTGGTAGTCATGCGTCATATCGTAGACTTGACAAGCAGGTTTCAAAAGCTGACTGTGTCATATGCTGCTGATAGGTCTATAAACACAGCACCTGTTATCAACCCTTTCTCAAATGATCTTCTTTACACCAGGTGATGTTTAGTATTTGGCTAGTGTGAGACTTGCCTAGTTAGACTCCAACTAGTTCTGGTATTAGATGTTATTCAATATGAGGTGAGAGGCAATTGAGAATAAGCCATTCGTAAAACTTATAAAGATGGCACAGAAGTAACACTGGGCCGGATGCATCCTTCCCTGGCTTTAATAGAGCTATTACACCTGCTTGCCACCATAGTTTAGGTATTCTAAATGTGGATGAACAATTTTTAAAAAGGTGTAATACCCATAATTTGGTTGCAGGATCAAAGTGCTTTATCTGTTCCATACATATGTCACCAAGTCCAGCTGCTTTACTGTTCTTCAAGTGACTTCTTCCACCATCAAGTTCATCCATTGTGTATGGCATGCTAAAATGATTATCCTCCAGATCAGCTTGCTGTTTAATCCATATTTTAGGCTGTTTCTTTGGAGCTTTACCATTGAGCAGAAGCTGGTGAGCCACCTGGCTGGCTGTGGTGCCATCGTATTGCTGTACTTTCTTCAAATTGTTACTTAGTTTGCAAACGGTTGACCATGCTTTTCTACTAGTGTGGTTCATATCTATTCCTTCAATTAATTCCTTCCATTTCCATTGCCTTTCTTGTTAGTTAGGGATATCTCTGCCACAATAGTGTCTTCTGAAAAAGGATCTCTGAAATATTTGCTGTTATTTTTTGTGTTCGGCTGCTAGCATGGGAGTAAGCCTTGGTATATACTCAGTTCTACATCCTTGTGGTATATGCCTCATGGAGGTTTTGCACAGGGCATTCACAAAGAGGTAGTAGTTTTCTGAGACTCGTTTAATATGTGTCATTTTTTTGTCAAGGTCTTCAGAAAAGCCTTTCCAATCAGCTTTCTTAAAATTGAAGCGTCTGCTCATTGGTACCTATTTGGAGTTATGGCTGCTGTGACATTAATAACAATTGGTCTATGCTGTGTATGGGGGGTGGGTTCCAACATGTCTTTTTTGCACATGACTTCTATGTTGCTGTCAACAAAGGTGAGGTCTAGATTATAGCTTTTTTTTCCATCGGGTGCTAGTCAAAGACCGAGGTAGCTTTGAGTCATGGATTAGGCTTAGGTGGTATGCCTCTGCCCACATCTTGACCAAGGTACCACCCTCGTGATTTTTGCTATAACCCCATGTAACACTGTGGCTGTTAAAGTCACTGATGATCACACATGCTTTTTCATGGTTTAGGTTTCCTGGGGTCACAAAGGCAAAGCACCTCCCTGGAGGTTAATAAACAGATGTTATTGAGATGTTGTCCATATTGCTGGTCAAGATTTCAATGTCATTTTTTTCTAACCTCAATGTTGTGTTGATGATAAGCTCTGGTTTTACAAAGATAATGCTGCTGTATTTTTCATGCTGCCTTTTGATGGCAAATAGACCTGTGCACAGCAATTAGTATTTGCTTAGGATTTGGCTGATTAGGGGGACAGTGATTTGATTCAGTGATTAGAATCACTGTCCCGATTTGATGTGGCAGAATCTGATTTGAAGATTCAGCTGCTGCTGAATTTCCAAATCAGCCAGGCCTATCCCCCACCCACTCTCCCAGCCCAGTAATGACTGCCCCATGCACCCCAGCTCTTGGCACTTGTTAAATAAACAGCCCCAGCTCACTGGGTGCTGCCAGGTGGGGGCTAATCCCTGCTGCCTTCCACTGCCCCACACTGTGTGGGGGGCTCTGCACAAGCCCCCTGTTCCCCCTTCTCACTCCCCCAGCCCCCCCATGGGTGCTTCTGGCCGGGCCAGCTCCAGTCCTTTAGGAAAATAAACCCCCCCAAAACCCCTGCACTCACCATTCCAGGGTGATCCCTGCTGCTCCCCATTGCCCAATGCCATGTGGGGGGCTCTTTGTATCTCTTACAAAGTTGGGTTGTTCTTAGATAGGATGGAACTAGCCTGTCAGAGGGATCAGGTACAAATCATTCTAATCTGGGCTTCAATCTCCCCTGTGTTTGGGTGTAATATTTGGATTTGGAGTGATGCACATAATTGAATTAAATTTGTGAAAGCAAATGAACAAAAGTATATTTGAAATCCAGTATTCTTCATTTATGTCTAAACCATGATTGTTCATTTAGCTGTTAATTTGAAAAACTCAGTCATCCACAATGGATCTCCCAGACACTACTGCTAAGTAGCAAGATTCTGCTTTAAATTAATGATTGCAGAGCACTTTGAGATCCTCAGATGAAAAGAGCTGCACAAGGGCAAAGCATCATTACTCCAAGCTTTGGTTATAGTGTCTGAAGAGAGGTTCTTTAATAGCTCTGTTTTCTCCTAACAGGTAGTTTGGTAATTGAGCTCCACTGCACACCCTCTCTCAGGAACACAAGAAGGCACCAGAGGATCTGTTTGAAGTTTCTCTACAATTAGGCCCCTGTTCTGATTAATCCTGCCAGGGAGGGGAAGTGTATTGTTAACAAGTTTTGAAAGATAAATATGAACTGGAGCAATTAGAGCTTTCAGATAAGTCTTCCAATCAGAATCCTTATAGAGGCCAAGATACATATCTACACAAAGAGGTTATTAAATAGCTGCCAGAGATGAAAGCAACTGCTGATGGTATCTTCTTTAGCTACCACATTATCATATTCCTGATAAAAAGGCCAGTTGAATTTTCAAGCTTAGAAGCTCATAATAATATTATTAGCATTTTTTTCCTGGTGGGTGTCTTATATGAGAAAAGGGGAAGCAGTTGTGCGGAGAGTGATAATACCTGGAATGTTAATATCTGTCTGTTCCACTTGGTCTGTATCAATGCTAGGAATATAAGTCGAGATCTAAAAAACCATGCTGAGAAAAGGAGGCTTCTGGTCCTCAGATTACCTGAATACCAGGCTGCAGGTGGTAAGGAGGATATGCAGTGCTCCATGCTGGCAGGATTCTTCATAGAACACATTTTCAATGTAGCTACCAGGATGAAACTTTTAAGATACTGAATAGTGCAGTACCTCATACAAGCTCTTGTTTGGACTCAAAAAGCAGGGCAAGGAATGTCCTATGGGGCTGAATTGACCATATTGGCCAGGTGCATTTGTATCTCACTTCACTATCAAGCCTTCTAAAATGTATCTCATTCACAAAATACCTCAGGAAGCCACAGCAGGGATGTGCAGTTGTGCCAGGTCACATTAATCATGCCTTCATGACCTGAAGTCACAGGGAAATCTGAGCAAACTGCAGATGATACTGTGAGACACACACCATGTTACTTTAACAATGCCAGGAATGAAAAGTACCTTCTACAACAGTAAAACAATAGTATTTGAGACCATTTAGGGAGTTGCATCCAGGGACTACACAAAGGTTTTACAAAGGATGGTAAATTTATTATCATTACTAGCCAATTGCCTGTCAAGAATGACGGGGATGGCGGGGGGGATGGGGGAGGGCTGGGATGGAGTGCCACCACCTAACACCCCATGCTGCTGCTGTTCTGCCTCTTGCAGGGTGCGGGGTGGGGGAGCTGAGGCCAATGCTGCTGCCCTTATCTCCCCCCGCTCCCTGTCCAGTCCTCAGCACAGCTTTAGAATCATGGCAGCGCTCCCCCATGCTTGGAACACAATGATTGGCTGTTTCCATCAGCCAATCAGAGTGCAAATAAAGCATTATGGGCAGACAGACAGACAGACTTAGGTTTTTATAATATTAGAATTTTGCTGATGGGCTAAAAATGAAGTGAAATGTGCGGCAAAACATACATGCCAGGGTGGATAAAAATAGAGGAATGAAAAAAAAAAAAGGAGAAGCCACAAAATGAGTTTTGTTTGTTATTTTTTAAGCTAAATACATAAACCAGACTTTATTTTAGTTTAAATAGTTAGTTTAAATTTTTTGTTTAAATATTTAGTTTAATATTTAGTTGAAATATGTTTTTTCTCTTCTACAAATAAAGATATTTAAAAGTAAATAGGAAATTACATCAACCTATATGAAGGCCTAACCTTGTTCTAATCAATAAAAATGGCTTAAATACAAATAAAAATTAATTTTCAAGCAGTACTTGTTTGCTACTTTCATTTCAAAGAAGGTCAAACCACCAATTTGGTGGAAATCCCTGGCTAAGTACTTGAAATTGGAGTTTAAAGATGTGGTGAACATGCTTTTTGGACAGCTGCAGTTTCTTTGGCTGGGCCCAGGAAAATATTTTCTTTATTTCAGTTTTTTTCAACTAGTTTGGCTCAACAACTAGTCTTTTCAAAGTAGAGAATTGATGGAATTGAAAAACAAAGAAATGTTGTTTCCTTCTCCCAGTCTATAAAATCTACTTGTTCTGAAATCAGAAAGACCTTAGTGACCAGAAACCATCAGTCATACAAATGGAAACTTTCATGATGTAAATCAAAGTTTCCTGCTTGTTCAGTTGTTTTAAATCAATCACCCTGCTATATAGCAAGTCAACAAAAGAGTCACAATAGAAGCCAGCTTGCCTGAATCAGAGTCCAGTGCACTGGAGCACACTGCTTCTCATCACTCATGAACCAGATGACAGTAAATCACACACAATAGGTTCATCTACATCTTCATATTAATGTGCAGCGATAAACTCCAGCACATATCGTGTCAGATTTTATTGCTCCCGGGCACTGTGTTTACAAGTGCACCCGGGACCACAGCATGTTGAGCTGAGTCAGAGCAGCTCCGGCTGGCCGAGGGTCCAGGGGGTGCTCCAACCTGCCTCAATGTGCTGCAGAGGGGCTGGCTGGGGCACAAGAGTGCTTCAGTGTGGGGTTAGCTGGCAGGCAGCCCCTGCACCGAAACACCCTCGTGCCCTAGCCAGCCAGCTCAGCATCTCCATGTGCATTGCTGCCCACAAGAAAACTCTGCAGCAGGAGCTTTATAAATACTAATCTGCTGCAGAGTGTATTCATTTCCTGCAGCCTAATAGGACCTCACGTGTAGACACCAAGATGTTTACTGCAGAGCTAATTAGGCAATACTGCAGTCAATGTCTTATGCAGATGCACTCAGTGAGTTAAAACAATCAGCTCATGTTTGCAGAAGCAGTTGTGACTTATCTGGTAAGGTGACAGGCCAGCTTTGAAGCCTGGAATGAGGGTAGGGCTAGTGAAAATAACACTAGGAATTCTCTGAGATTTGCAAAGATGGACGAAAGTGGTTTATCTTCAATGGCCATAGAACTCCATGTTCAGAAAAGAGCCAAGTGGTAAAGGCAAGCTACTTATTTGCTATTCTCATCTATTACATATATTAAACCTTGCATTTATTATTTGAATGATGGCAAGTCCCTAATATGAAGGTGGCCTGAAGGATTTAGTTCTTGGTAACTGGATAGTAACCTAATGGATTTACCCTCAAGATAGTGACTTTGCATTTGGGACTTTCCTGTGCCCAACAGCTCTGTAGTAAAGCACCTATGCCACCTCCTGAAACAAAAAGAACATAATGATGGTAAGGGACCCAGGGATCCTAACTAATTTCTGAGCCCATTGTATTCACTGTGGCCTAAATACATAAGACCTATCCTAAAGAAGTTCCAATCTAAAGAGCTCAAGGCTGGGAGAGCAGAAGGAATACCATTGCCATTTTACCTATGGTCAACTGAGGCATGCAGAAAACTGACTTGCTTAAGGTCATGATGGAACTAGGACCTCATTAAAATAAATGGAGCTCAAAAAAGTTTGCTTATCACCAATTTTTAATAGCTATGCCAGACTGACTACAGCATTAGGAGGCTATACCAATCATATAACTGAATGGTGTTGATTCCACATTTTACTATTTTTCAAAAGAGGCCAAATACTAGTAGTTTGGCTCTCCATAGGTGGCATGCATACCTTACTCCAGAGGTACTGCCTCTGCATTGAGGGGGCCTATTTGTGGAAGAAGGTAGTATTTAACATGAATTAAAGGTATCTGAATCTAGCCTAAAAGGGAAGTTGCTGATGCATACATCTTACCGTTTTTCATAAACCTGCCTGACACTTTCAGCATTAAAAGCAGCATTTGACACAAGTGACAGCTGACTTAGCTTTCCATGGCATAGCATTTTGATTGGATGACATTCAGGAGTACTGTAGAGGAATACTTCTCAGTTGATTAAAAAAGGAAAAGACGCCTAAGTTACCACATCACTGCTATCTTCAGCCATCATTGCTGTCTTCTGTCTGGCTGCTTCTGCAAGCTTGTCTGAATAAAAAATAAAATGCCAAAGCCATCAGCAGATAGCAAAGACTAGAAAGATTTTGGTGCTGACACAAGTCTCTTCACTCAACAAAATGTGTTGCTGAGGAAAAACATGAAAAATCTCACATACAATACAGTCAGTGCAGACCACTGCATAAAGATGTGCTTAGTCTGCAAATATTTTTAAGTGGCACATCTCCCAGGGAACTGATTTGAGTGTCTAATTCTTAACAGCAGCACTAAATGCTCTTTAAAAGGGATTTTAATTCCATTTAGATGAAACTATTTCTTTGTCTTTTGCATGTCTCCCTCCCACACTGGTTCCATTTGTTCCTCTTAAGGCAGCTTTCAGAGCCTTCTTAGCTGTAGTGCATGACATAATTGTTGTTACTATTATACATATTTAAAGACATGTTTATCATCTTTTGCTGTGTTTTGAGTAGTTCAAAGAAAAAATTCAAGCCTGGTCGGTTGGCCAAGTGTCCAGAATGCTCAACAAGTGGTAGTAGGCAACCATCAATCCTCTGAATCATGCTGTACATGTAAGAGGTCTTGTCAGGTGGCTGATGAATCCACTTGTAGGGAGTCATGTGACCATCACACCAAGACCTTCAACACATACACCTAGGCAAGAGTATGGAGAAGTGAAGGCTGCCCTAGACCTACCATTCCTCCATTAAACCACTGAGATGGAATCCAAAGTCCAGACTGAGTCCAGACAGTCAGTGCCTCAATGGTTGTAGCTTCTGTCAGAGAGCAATAGATAAGAACTGCTGCTGACTGTACCTCCAACTCTTCCTATATATATACACGTGTGTGTGTGTATGTGTGTCTTTATCTATTTATCTATTTACTAGCAAATTTCCCATCAAGAATGATGGGCAGGGACAGAGGCCTGCATCTACCGCCCCCCTATCCCAGGGGGCTGTGGCCACTCCCCAGCTCCCCCCCCACTGCTTCGGGCCAGGGCTGGGGCTGCTTCCCCCTGCTTCCCCTACTGCTTTGGGCTGGGATAGGCTGGGACTGGTCCTCCCCTGCCCTTGGGGCTGTTTCTCCCCTCCCCTCCACCACTTCAGGTGATCCCACCTCCTCTTCCCTCCCCTCTGACACTTTGAGCCAAGTCGGGGCCCATGCCTGCTCTCCCCCAGCCCCCTTTCCCCCACCAATTCAGGCCAGAGATGGTGCCTCACCCCCCCGCTCATCCATTGCTGCTGTCACCTCAGGCCACGAGGAGCGAGGCCAGCTCTGTTGGCCTCACCCCCCACTCCACCGCCACTATCATGGCAGCGCAGCTGCCAGCTCCTGTCCAAATGCTTACACTCTGACTGGTTGTTTCAGAGTGCAAATAAAGCCTTACAAACAGACAGACTAAGGCTTTTATAATATTAGAATTAGCCAATTGCCCATCAAGAATGACGGGGGGGGGGAGGGAAGCAGGTGGGGACAGAGCCCTGTGCCCCCACCCCCCATCCGGGCCTGCTTCCCCCTTCCCTCCTGTTGCTTAGGGTACTGGCCCACTCCTCTCCCCCGCCCTACTGCAGCAGCGAAGGGAGGGGAGGAGTAGACCTGGGCCCAATGCGGGGCAGCACTGGGCCTGAGGGTGGTGAGAAGCCAGGCTACCGCGGTGGAGAGGGAAGCAGCAGGCCTGGGCTGGCCCAGCAGTGTCAGGGACATGAGAGGAGCAGGAAACAACAATGGAAGCAGAGAGGGGTGGGCTGAGGCCAGCTCCAGTGGCCTTGCCTCCCATCCTCCACTCCATCATCGCCACCTACAGGGAGCAGGGCAGGGGAGGGCAGGGGAGGGCAGGGGAGGGCAAGCCCCACACCCTGTTCTGTCCATTCTGTTGCCACAGCCTCCAGGGAGCAGGACAGGGTGGGGGGATGAGGTCAGTGCTCCATGCCCTGTGCCGCCCCGCTCAATGCCCTGTGTCCCTACCATCATGGCAGTGCACCACTGCACTGCCACCTCCTGTCAAAACGCTTATTTGCACTCTGATTGGCTGTTTCAGTCAGCCTATCAGAGCACAAATAAAGCGTTATGGACAGACAGGTGGACAGACAGACAGATTAAGACTTATAATATTGGAATATATATATGCATATATATGTATGTATGTATGGATTTCTATTGAGAATGGGAGCAGAACAGTTTATCTCCCATTCAGAATGCCATTGCCCAAATGCCTGCAAGATTTATCCTCAGGACAATCCATTCCAGTGTTCTGAGGAGTGTGATTCATATGTACAGAAGAAGATGCAGGGACTTTATATAAGTTGTCCTGTCTTTGACTTCAACACATTTTGGATTAAATTAATAACTTCCACTGATATCAGTGGGAGTGATTTGTATTCTGAGGCTATAAGAAGGAGAAAGCCAGGACTTGGGAATGCAGGATTAGTAATTGAAGGGAAGCCCTCTATCCCCAGATTAGGACAAAGGGATCTTACTTTGTCAAACAGGGGCCTGGAATAGAGAGAGAGCACGTCTGTCTCTTCTCAAAAGAGCCACTTACTTGTAAAGGTAAACATACCTTTAACTAGTATTCATATCAGGCAATGGAAATGAAAAAATATACTCATGCCTAGGGGGATGGATATAGACTGGATCCCAGTATCTCTGAGCTCTTGCTGTTCATTTCCCCATACAACTCATGTCCATTATTCCCCAAACTCCTGAGGTTTACAACCACAGATATATAATCATGAATGGTATGCATTTATCTACATTTTGACTGGATATATTCAGTTTCTTTGTTTCACTGAAACTTTTGGAACAAAACTGAATCAGTCCTTTTGTTGATGTAGAAGATGTCAATTAGTTTTGATTTATGTTGTTGTGCAAATTACACATCTGGAAGGAAGGATTCCTTATTTCCTGCCTTCACCAGGATGGACTGCTAAGTGCCACCCATTTGTTTACTTGTTACCTTATCTGTGATTTTCCCTGACAAGACTGCTTTGTTTTTACACCCTAAGAAATGCAACACAAATACATCTGTTAACACTAAACTATATCTGATATATTTGGTTACTTCAGTTATTCCTAAATCCTAATAACATGGATAAACTATGATATAGTCTGTTTGGATTATCTAATTTAAGTCCCTGTACTCTGTTTTATCTGAACTGGTTTAGCTGGACATGTTAATTGTTTCTTTCATTTGCTAACCAAGCTAATTGTCCATAAAGGTTCACATTCTGCTCGCTCAGATACAGGTTTTTGGGACCTTCTGCTTTTAGCCACACTTCTCAGATTAACCCAGAATTTCTATTATTTAGTTAAACCTTTACATTAACAACATATAGACCCAATCTTTATATACTGGAGGATGCATATCATATGGATGCACTTATGCCAAGACTTCTAATGTGTTCCTTACAGTGATGATTCCGGAATATCTCCAAATCATAGGTCATTTTGACAGTGGATACCTTTATGTGATAGCGTTACATTTTTCCAGACTCTCAAAGTGATTCCTTATGCTAGCCAACATGACCTTCTCTTATCAAAGGTGAGCTTCAGCTAGCTGGCCTCTATTTGGGGACCAATTCAATGCCAGATGTTATGTGAGTGTGACAATAGTTTTTTCCAGCTAAGGAAGAACAAAAGTCCCCATGAGCAAGAGCACCTGAAGGTTGTCTCTCCTCTGATAGGCTATACTGGAATTGATACGAGAGTAGCTTTCTATCTCATCATGATGCAGAGTCATTGGAGATTTAAACTGGCAGTAAAGCAGAAAAGTGTCAAAGGGCATATTGCTCAGTTATGCTGCCAGGCAGTGTGGTAAGGAGATGTAACACATTGCTCCATGTCCTGAACTGCCTGCCACCTTTGTGCAGCACTGTGCATCCCTGCCAATAATCTCCTCTCTCCTCACAGGGAGAGAAAGGTGGGCATCATTCAGGCAGCGTTCAGGGGGCAGGAACAAACTAGTTGAAGTAGGGACAGGAGCCTTGAAGAAGAGAATGAGGTTTTGAAAGAGACAAAAAGCCAGTGGAAGGAATGAAGCATAAGGCTGACATGGTTGGAGCCATGAGATTCTTTAAATTGAATTTCTATACAGTATAACTTCCCTTTCATGTATTAATTTGTATGTGCTCTAGCAGCCTGATTTAGTGTTATTATCAAAAAGAGCTCCTATGCTGCCTTTGTCAAAGAAATATTACAAATTATTCCAGATAAGTAATGGAACTAAAGACCTTTAAAACTAATTGGCCATTCCACAATCTCCTTAATATCCTTTCTTGTATAACAAAAAATGGGAAGGCAATTAAGGGCATATACCAAAAAATCAGTGGCCAGTCTGTTGTATGAGAATATGATTAATATGTCCTTGGCCTTTCCTCTCAAGAAAAAACAAGGATGGCAATGAATAAAAGATCACCCATCAGTAGCCAGGATGGCTAAGAAAAATATAGTCCCTGATTCAGCCCCGGCTTGTGAATGATAGTGAAAAAGTATCAATAAGAATAATGGGCTCATAACCACAGCTAGGAAAATAGAGTGTTGCCATTTTTATCTCACTATGACTGTGCAGACACATGCTGCTATTACTGTGAAGTAATTTGCCCCAGATTTTACTCAGTAGTAAGTTTACTCCATAATAAGGAGTAGACACACAACCGGCTCTTCCCAGCTGGCTGCTCACAGCAGGTGCTAGTACAGGTTCTGGCCACTAGTTGGAAGGGGAGCAGCCAGTTTGTATTGAGCAAACCTCTGTCTTGAAGATAAAACTGGGGGTCATGCTGGACATTATGCTTAAGACACGTTAACTGCACTTAGAATGCAAGCATCCATATGTTCAAGCAGTAAAATATGTGCTAAGTGTGATTGTATCATAGCAATGTTTGAACTTTTTATAGGAGGAGTCTACATAGACTGTAGCAAGTAAAGCATGTTCAGCTACTGTGGGACTGCTCTGTAGAAATAGTATGGATACAGTTCATTGATTGTTAATCACACCCCTCCTCCGCCCCCCACCACACTGGAACCTTGAACTGGCTCTGGTGTGGCATCAGGGCTGGGAACACTAATCAGCAAGCTGTGTATAAGAGATTTGTTAAAGGTCTTTCTAAACATTACTGAATGACTGCTCAGAACACATTCTAACGTTTAATATAGCATGGTAATGCTTAATATGATCTAAATAAAATACATGGTAATTGTCCCATGCAACAAGGCCCTGAATAATGGAGTGGACACAGGACCAGTACACCAAACTATCTTACACCCATGTATAGTTAGTCCTTAGCTTTTGAAGAGCAACTTCACCCTGGAATGGAGTGATGTATACCAGCATAAAGCTGTGTGTTGCATGTTCACTCTACTTTTACTAGTGAGTAAAAGCAATTTACTTCATAGTAAAAGTGTTGCATGTCTATACCCTAACTGGGGAACCCTCCAGTAACAGAACTTTAATAAAGCAGTTCTCCTTTTGGGAA
>NW_005842114.1:2258704-2282128 GCF_000455745.1 Alligator sinensis | reverse complement strand
AGCAGTTTTGAGAAATCTTTGCAAAGGCTAAGGATGTCACCCTCCCACTTTACTCGGCCTTGGTAAGACAGAAACTGGAGTACTGCATCCAGTTCTGAGTGCTGCACTTCAAGAAGGATGTGGAGAAGCTTGAGAGAGTCCAGAGGAGGGCTACAAACATGATTAGAGGCCTGGAGATCAAGATGTATGAGAAGAGGCTGAGGGACTTGGGATTGTTATACCTGGAGAAGAGAAGACTCAGGGGGAACTTGGTTGCAGCCAATAAGTATTTTGGGGTGCACTTTAGAGTTTGGGGGAGCATCTATTCACCAAGGCCCCCCAGGGAAGGACAAGAAATAATGGGCACAAGCTGATTGAAGATCATTTCAGGATAGACATCAAGAAAAACTTATTTACAAGCTGAGTGCCGAGGGTTTGGAACAGGCTCCCCCAAGAAGTGGTACAGTCATCCATTGTGGCGATCTTCAAAAAACATCTTGACACCCATCTTGCTGGGTTCATTTGATCCCAGTTTTTCCTGCCCACATGCAGAGGCACTGGACCCAATGACCTGTAAATCCCTTCCAGCCCCTAACAGCTATGAAACTATGTGTCCTCTGAGCAGAGGGATGGATGGATACAGACTAGAATGGTGGAGAGATCCATTGTACAAACTTATTAATTCAGGCTGTACCTGTTTAGAGGGGGAAGGAAGAAGCCAGAAATTTGGGAAGTGGCCTGCAGTCTCCCATATGTCTTACCCTTTCTTAAATCAGACAGGTTCCACTACAGCTCAGCAACAAAAAGTTTTATTCTTTGTACAACATCGGAATTGCTATGTACTCCATTCACTGTACTAGATGCCCTACCTTTCCTTTTACAAAAGAAAAACAAATGAAAGGGGCAAGCCATTTGACATCCAATTAATAGGTGTAATGCACAATAACAGTGCAGAAGAGGAGGTGTACAGCAGTGGGCTAATGTTACAGTTGATATAATATGTGGTAAACAAATATAGGTGAATACCTAAGAAATCTTTACGGGAACAATAATTCACAGGACAGCAAAAGAAATTGCCTAACATAATGGCTAGTATTATTGTTCAATTAACACAAGCCGTCCCTGCACAATTCTGTTTCTTGGCCCTGACATACATAGCAGCCTATTCTACCTTAGTCTGTTATCAGGTTTCATTTGCCTGCCAACTGTAATCAGCTAGATGTTTCAGAGCAGATATTAATGGTTAATCCTGAATTTAAAATCCATTTCCTTTGTTAAAACACTAGTATTTTTGTTAGAGGAAAAATGGTAAAGATACGCCATCTTGTCCTGAAACCTCAGTGCACAAGCATCTCCAAAACCACTGTCCTAGACGAGAGGTGTCAATCATATGATCTATGGGCTGGATCTGGCCCAAAGAGTGGTGTCATCTGGCCCATAGGGTTCCTGGTGGGGCAGGAATTTGAGGGGATGGGGTGAGCAGGGATGGGTCCTTCTGCTAAAATCCAGGGTACAGAGCCTTGTTGTGGGAGTGTTTTGGTGGCAGAAAGCAAGCAACTGTTGCCACTGGAAGTGTGTCTGGATCTAGCCCACAAAAAGCCCCATGGTCTGGATCCAACCAGAGGGGGCAAACCAGTTTGACACCCTAGTTCTAGAGTAAGCCTGGTGCAAAAATAACTGCAAGACATAAACATGTAGAGTGACTATGAGTGACTATGTAAATGAGATGACATAGGGTTAAAAATGAGTTAGGCTTCTAAGTATGCTCATATGAAGAAGTACTTCCCATGCAGTCTCAGCCTGAGCTGAATGCTTCTGCCACTAACAGGATGTGTTGAGGTCTCTGCTAACAAACCTGGCTCCCAAGTGCTTATTAAACATTACACTGAAGGAGATGAAGCCACAGTGCTGAGCTCAAACTACAAGATTCCTGTACCTTGATGTCTCTAACCCAATTCTTCTTGCAGTATGCAATGGAAATAGCCTTTGAAATCCACATGTAAGGAAGAGGGTGAGAGGTGAGATGGAAAGGAAAGTTTATTTGTTACAAGAAATATACACAAGTGACATCGACAAGTTGGACAAGCAGTCACTGCTGAATATATTCAACTAGTGGAAAAAGTAAATTCTAGGTCACTCAGCCCACTCAATGAGCTTTTGAAATAGTACAGATGAGAGGAATTGGTACAGGAAAGCATAAAAACTGGTGAATGGAGACCTTAAAAATATACGGTCTGGATACCCAACCAACAGTCCCTCGAGAATGGCCACAGTGTGAGGGACTCCTTAGGCAGTTAGGCACCACAGCAGTTGTCACTGCAGTGAGAGGAAGGGTTAACTGCTTCCCAGTAAGGGGAAAGGAAGCACAAACTGTGAAGCCTGGCGTGAGACTGCAAAACAGCAGAGTCAAATCTGCAACTTGTGTATTTAACTGAAGTGAATGGACCAATGACAGTTTAGCCTGGCAGAGGTTTTGATAACTTCAGTCAAATCCTGGAGTTCTCATTCAGTTGTTACTCAGTCCATTCTCAGGCAAAACTGCCCTGGCAATTACCAGGATTGTGTTATGACTGGCAGGTAAAACACTGCTTCCAAAATCCACCCGCAATGTTAAAACTGGCTCTGCCTGTAAAATAAAATGCATCCCTCATTTGCTGCTGTATCACTGTCTCATCAGCAATTCTTTGAGCTCAATTAGATATTCAGCCATGATAACTTTTAACATCATTATAAGGGCAAACAAACACAATGTACATTATCGAACCCTTGCTGCTGTTCAGAAGCCCAGGTGACCATTTACCTCTAAAGATGTAGTTTTTCATTAATGAGTTATTGCTTTTTATCAGACTGCACTTTCCATATGAGAAAGAATCTTCCACCCCCAGTAAAAGGGATCTTGGGAAATCTCATTTAAATTTCAAGGACCTCTTAGGGATAGTCGTTAATGGTTATGCTAATTGGCATAGGGTCTGAGTGACAGTTATGTCCGGGAATGATTTGCAAATCACATTTTCTTGGAGCTTATTAGCAGTCTCATTAACTGTACAACAGTACATTACTTTCAGAAATTCAGATCTAAGCAGAAAATTAAAATTATTTGCTAAATGACCTAATAAAATTGAATAAAATGTGCTGAGAAAATGAAAACTAAAGTATATCAAGGCTCCAGAATTTGGCTAAAAATAATTTCCATTTTCTATTGATGTCTACCTCCCCTGGGTGTACTTTCAGCCTATAGAGAGGATGTTAAAGACCCATTTGGATAAAAAAGCATATCCATGTTGAGCCCATCTCAGCAGTGACAATACCACCCACTTATTTTACTCAGGCTAGGATCAGGCACTGCATTTGTCCTGACACCAGCTGTGCCTGCGTTTATTCCAGAACAGAAATGGTTCAGGATTGGCATGTATACACACTGCCCCTCCAATAAGGGTTTAATGAATGACTGAATGCACTGCTGTTTTTCTGCCATTGATTCAATGATGCAGTCCTAGGACAACTGTTTAGTCACATTTTGCAATCCCTTGGGACAAACTTAGCATGTCTTACCCCGTGACCCCCTTTAGGTGTTGTTCTAGGACAATGGACATCAACCTGTGAATGACTGCACTTTGTCCCAGAAGAAAAGGGTTTCTCCCAGGACAAATCCAATGTCTGTTTGCAGCCTCAGGGCCAGTGTTAAGATACATAGAGAAATCCTGTCCACCAACTAAGTGTCTAAGTGGATTTAGGTGCCTAAGTGTGCTCTTATTCCACCCTCCTTAAGCCCCTGAATAGCTGTTAATGAAAAGGTGGCTAGATCCTCCTCCTCTATGCTCTTTTCGCTGACTTAGTTTTAAAGCTAAGATAAAAAGGGTTTTATAAAAGTAAACGCATTAATGGATTTTCAGAGACTCAGATAGGAAAAATATGATTGTATTTAGGTGTCTACATCCACTTTGATAGCTAATAGGTAGAGTAAGATCTGATCCCTAGTGTGCGTGGGCCAGCATGTATATTTCTTGAATTCCATCTCTCCAGTCTCCCCTATCATTTCCTCTAAATCCTTTTCCCTCCCTGCTTCCATATTAGTTGCTTAAAATAAGCAGCAGATTGCACAGCTCCATGATTTTGCAATGAAATCTACCTGTGGAGACACTGACACTCACAATCCACCCACTGATGTGCCCACAGATTCCTGTTCAGTGATTCTGTCCGTATAAGCAGATTCTTTTGCATGGCACTGGCCTATATTTTTTGAACTACTGCATATATTTACTCCTTTATCATAGGTTTTGAAGACCTTAAAGGCTGATCTTCATTGAGCTATATTTTAGGCTCTCCTGGGAAGGAAAAATAGTCCTTGGGTTCTCCTATTTATACAGAAAATGTCAAGTTTTCTAAACTGCACTTCATTACATTTATCTGAAATCGATTTTATAGCACATATGTTTAAAATGTTACAAAACTGGCAGGATGTCATGCTACTCAAACTGAGTGCTGATCCTCAACATATGCTACACATATAATCTAAATATAATACTAAAGTACTTGATGACGAATTTTCAGGTGAAAAATCTAAGGAGTGAACCTACAAAATGTATATGGGAGAAATATTTTCTCAAAGATTGTAAGTCACATCCAAACAGATATATTTTTGCACAAACCAGGAAGTCATAGAACTATTACAAATACTCCACTCCACAATTTCACACAAATAATTCACGCAAATATTTCCCTTACTTTCTGTTCAGAAACCTATTTTATTTGGGCTTCAGGTTCAGAATCTCAGAACTCTTTGAATCCACTGGATTTTGTACTAACAGTCTGCAAAACAATTAATTTCACATGCTCTTTATGGAAAAATAGACAGTCCAGGATCATTCAGGAAATACACTTCAGTTCCCATCAAAGGCTTGTGAAATGTTATTAACCTTACACTGAAGCTGGCCTGAGATTCACATTTGCAATGAAACTAGTGATTTCTATTGACTTTATAGCAGGGGTGTTGTTAGCTGTGTTAGTCTGTAGCCAGGCAGAAGATAGGGTAGGGTGGCACCTTAGAGAATAATTGGTTCAGAGAGGCATGAGCTTTCATAGGCAACAACCTAATTTGTCAGATGCTATGAACTTAAAGGTGCCACCCTGCCCTACTTTCTGCTCAATTAGCTTTGTGTTTCGGTAGGAATATTTGCATGTCTAGCTCACATGCTTTGGCAGCTATGGGTTTTAGAAGGATTAACAGGTGAGTGTGCAGTTTTGCAGGCATAATGCTAATCTCACATATGTCTGTTTTACATGAGTGTGGTCCACAGATTTCAGTGGAACTGCTGGTTTGAAGAAGTGAAGTTCATTTAGGCTCACTGTGTCATTTTTAAAGAGCTGATTCTAAGTTAGCAATTTTTCATCCTAACTGTTTTGCCATAAAAAATATCATGTTTATCTAACCAGAATCCTTTTGGAAAAGTGGCTCACTTCAGTGAAGTTTTATTTTAATAAACAAACTAAATATTTTGATAGAAGCATAACATCTGGTTTCCACATTTTTTGGAACAGAATGTTGGACTCTTTTGTTTCAAAATGAATTTTTGAAACAGAATTGGTTGGTTTTAAATGAAAACATTCACAAGTTCTTAAGGGAGTGGTGTACATAGGAGGTGCACCCTATGCAGTAGGCAACCAGGGAAGTGGTGGCAGCTGGACCACTAGCAGTGGCAGTGATGACTGAGCCATACTGGGAGTGGTTGCCACTCTTGTGTTCCTGTTAAGTCAGAATATGTGGCTGGTGGCCTGTTCACCCACCCCTAGTTGGGCTACTGTTTTAAGGGGGTCAAAATGGGAATAAAGTATTTTTAAGTTATAGAAACAAGCTATTTTGATTAGACCAAAATTATTTTCTTTTTAATATTTTTTTCTCTATTTTATCAATGACAGCGACCAAATCCTGAAAAACAGAAAGTCCAGTTATTCTCTGTCAATAAAATGCGCCAGTTTTTTCATCATGTCAAACATACATTTTACATGTATTCTCACTGTTTTATGAACGATATGAACTCTGTGCTGCAAGAATGATTTCCCATTATGGGCAACCATCCATGTTGAGAAGGACAGAGAGCATTTAAGAATATTTTACATTGGAAAAGAATCTTTCCTCCGCGCTACTAAACAATTTACAAGGATTTACTTAAATACTCTCATTTCATTTTTGTAGCTCTCTTCTATTTTCAGCTCTTTCTGCTGCATCTTTTATATTACACAAAAGCACCTCAGGGTGATTGGGGAAAAACAATGATGTACCCAGGTGTAGCAGCTGTCAGAGGTTCAGATGAGAGCTGTGTACTAACACTGCAAGAAAACAGCCAGCGTTCCATGACGCTGGAATCAACATGTCACAAAATGAATCTGCAAGTCACTGCTGTTCAGCAGACCTCACTTTAAAAAAGAAATAATTAACATAAATGAAATCTAGTACTGCTACAATATTACTGCTTCCTCTAACTTGACAGTACTAAAAAATTAGTTCCTCTGTTTATCCAGAGAACAGCTGTGCACAAGCAAAGTTGAAATGGAAGCATTCACGCATTGCCCAGCAGGCTGGTCCAACCCTTAGGATAAGAAGCTAATTCATGTTCATTTTCCAATAGGCTGCAAAATAGGGTGATGGGTGACAGGAAACCCCAGATCAAGAAGTCTGGAAGGATGCCACCAAATCTCTTTATACATAGGGACCTCCTTAAATCATGATTTCGTGATTTTCATGGAAACTGAAAAATAGCAGTTTCCATGATCACCATGAAAAATGGCATTTCCCGCAATTTTATGTAGAAGCACCCCCCCCCCCCCACAAAATAAATAAATAAAAGCTTACTGGGATACAAAGAAAGCACTGCAATCCCTGCAGCCATAGAGCACATGGTTTGAGAGAGAGCTACTGAGAGGCTGAGCTAGCAACATAGACTCAGTAAAGATGACAAACAGAAAAGCGAAAGGGTTTGGCACCATCTTTTAAGAAACCAGTTGCAATCCTGCAGCAATGCTGCAGTCTCAAGATGATGAGTGAAAATAAATTCAAGAAAGCTAGATACATTTCAGCTTAGTGTCTTGTCAGGCAGTCCCATGTAGGAACATTGCATGCAGATGGTGGTAAATTGTTTTCATAGAATCATAGAATCATAAAAAGTTAGGGCTAGAAGGGACCTCAGGAGGTCATCTAGTCCAACCCCCAGCTCAAAGCAGGACCATCCCCAACAAGATCATCCTAGCCAAAGCTTTGTCTAGCCAGTTCTTGAAAACCTCCAAGGATGGAGATTCCACCGCCTCTCTGGGTAACCTGTTCCAGGGTTTTACTACCTCCTGGTGAGAAAATTCTTCCTAATATCTAAGCTAACCTTCCCTTGCTGCAACTTGAGCCCATTGCTCCTGGTTCTGTCATCTGCCACCACTGAAAACAGTGTAGCCCCATCCTCTCTTGAACCCCACTTCAGGTAATTGAAGGCTGCTATTAAATCCCCTCTAAGTCTTTTCTTCTCTAGACTAAATAAGCCCATTTCCCTCAGCCTGTCCTCATAAGTCATGTCCTGCAGCCCTCCCACCATTTTTGTTGCCCTCCGCTGGACTCTTTCCAATTTATCCACATCCTTTCTGTAGTGGGAGGCCCAAAACTGAACACAGGACTCCAGATGTGGCATCACTAGTGCTGAATAGAGGGGAATTATCACTTCCCTTGACCTACTGGCAACACACCTACCAGTGAAGCCCGGTTTGCCATTAGCCTTCTTGGCAACAAGGGCACACTGCTAGCTCATATTCAGCATATTGTCTGCTGCAGGGGCGGGCAAAATACAGCCTGTGGGGCCCCTAAAAATTTAGAAAATTATTGTTTATCTTCTCTTGCCTGCCTGTCAAAGATGACAGGAACCAGGAGCAGTAGCAGCCAGGGGGAGCCAGCAGCAGGACCTAGCAGCCCAGCTATTTCCCTGCTTTTCTACCCATGCACTGCTCCAGCACCACATGGCTGCTGGCTGCATCACCATGGGAGGATTGGGCCCATTCCAGTACGCCAGGGCCAGGAGCAGGAGGTGTGTGTACGTGTGTGTTTGTGTGCACGCGCACATGGAAGGAGAGACAGAATGTGTGTGTTCATAGGGTGAGTCCCACATGCACACCCCACCATACATATGCAACCACACCCCCCTCACACTGCCATACATGCAGACCCCCACACCCACACCCCCTCGCATACCTCAGCCACCCTCACCCCACACATTTCCCCCCACAAACCCCATACCCACTCACACCACACACCACACATATCCACATACACACCCACATGCTCCCTCACCCCATACCCCTCACACCTATCCACCCTCCACAAACATACCCACACCCTTGCCCATACCCCACATACCCACAGACCCCCACAAACCTATACCCACCCCCATTCCCCCACCCCCTCACAATATACAAGAGTAAGACTTCATTTTAAGCTATTGTGTAATTACCTCTATGTATATTGCACAAGCACATGTAAATCAGAACAAAAGTATTTTTTAAATCAAATTAATGAATGTTGTAGAAAGATGTTCATTTTTTAGAATATCATTTGGTATTCTTCTGGTTCCAAGATGGCAAAACCCCTTGCTGAAATAAGTACTTCTGGGGGCAAGGAGAGGGATTCCTAGTGGCAACGGTCAGGGGTTAGGGGGCAGGATTGCTAGTCACAAGATGGCAATGGGGGGGGGGGGGACCTGTCAAGGGGTGGGGATACCCATGCAGTCCTCAACAGCTTGCCAAAACTTGGTAAGCAGCCCTCCACCCAAAATAATCATCCATCCCTGATCTACTGTAACCCCCAGGTCCTTTTCTGCAGAGCTGTTGTCTAGCCAGTCAGCCCCCAGCCTATTCTGGTGCATGGGGTTGTTCCATCCTAAATGCAGGACCTTTTACTTGTCCTTGTTGAACCTTGTGAGATCCCATTTGGCCCAATCCTCCAATCTGTCTAGGTCACTTTAAATCCTAGCACTCCCCTCCAGCATATCTACTACTCCACCCAGTTTAGTTCATCTGCAAATTTGCTGAGGTTGCACTCTATGCCATCTTCCAGGTCATTGATGAAGACATTGAATAAAACTGGCCCCAGGACTGTCTCCTGGGGCATTCCACTTGATACCAGCTGCCAACTAGACAGTGAGCTATTGATTACTACCCCCTGAGCCCAATAATCCATCCAGTTTTCTGTCCACCTTACAGTCTATTCATGCGGCCTTAGCTTGCCTGAGAGGATACTGTGGGAGAAAGTATCAAAAGCCTTGCTAAAATCAAGGTACACCCATATCCACCAGTCTCCCCACATCCACAGAGCCAGTCATTCATCATAAAAAGCATTAAGGTTGTTCAGGCATGACTTGCCCCTGATGAATCCATGCTGACTCTTCCTAATTAACTTTTTCTCTTCCAATTACTTAAAAATGGATTCCTTGAGGAGTTTCTCCATAATTTTTCCAGGGACTGAGGTGAAGCTCACTGGTCTGTATTTCCCTGGATCCTCCTTTTTTCCTTTTCTTAAATATGGGCACTATGTTTGCCCTTTTTCCAATCAGCTAACACCTGATTGCCACAAGATTTCAAAGATGATGGCCAGTGGCTCTGGAATCACATCAGCCAATTCCCTCAGCAGCTTCGGTTGCATCCCAGTCAGCCCCATGGACTTGTACACGTCCAGCTTTTCTAAGTAGTCCCTAACCTGTTCTTTCACCACTGAGGGCTGCTCACCTCTCTCAAAAATTGTGCTGCCTAGTGCAGTGGTGTGGGAGCTGAGTTTGCCTGTGAAGCAAAAAAGGCATTCAGTACTTCAGCCTTTTCTGCATTCTGTCACAAGTTTGACTACCCCACTCAGTAAGGGTCCCACACTTTCCCTGATCCTCCTCTTGCTACCGACATACTTGTGGAAACCCTTCCTGTTACCCTTCACATCCCTCACTAGCTGCAACTCCAATCATACTTTGGCCTTCCTGACTTCATCCCTGTATGCCTGAGCAATGCTCTTATATTCTTCCCTAGTTATTTGTCCAAGTTTCCACTTTGTATAAGCTTCCTTTTTGTGATTTAGTTTACTGAAGAGTTCCCTGCTAAGCCAAGCTGGTCTTCTGCCGTACTTGCTAGTCTTCCTGCGCATCAGGATGGTTTGTTCCTGCCCTCTAAGTAAGGCCTCTTTAAAGTGCAGTCAGCTTTCCTGGACTCCTCTCAACCTCACACTGGCTTCCCAGGTGATCCTGCCCATGACTTCCTTGGGCAAGTCAAAGTCTGCTTTTCTGAAGTCCAAGGTCCTTACTCTGCTGTTCTCCATCCTTCTTTTCCTCAGGATCTTGAACTCTGTCATCTCATGGTCACTGCTTCCCAAGTTGCTATCCATTGTTACATTCCCCACCAATTCTTCCCTGTTTATGAGCAGCAGGTCAAGATGAGCATGGCCCCTAGTTGGCTGCTCCAGCACTTACACCAGGAAATTGTCCCCAACACTCTCCAACAACTTCCTGGATTACCTGAGCCCTACTGTATTGCCTTCCCAGAAGATGTCAGGGTGATTGAAGTCCCCCATGAGAACTAGGGACTGTTTTGTTCATCATGCAATGTGACTCTGGATGTGTTGAGGAAAAACAGCATTGTTTGGCATTTAGAATCGAAAGTACATATAAAGTGAAAGGCTGCTGCAGAGGCTGAAGGTCAGAACAAGAAACAAGCAACTATGTGCTCAATCTTTAAAAGAACCACTGAAATCAGTTTGAGAAGAAAACAGGCTATATTTGTGCTAGTTGAGGTATTCATGGCCAGTAACATTCCTCTGGAGAAAACTGATAACCCTAACTACTTGAACAGACACGTGCCAAATGCTGGCAGTTTCCTATGTGTGGATAAGCTTTGCCAAGATTATCTACCAGAAGTAATTGTTTCGCATGTTCAGTCTACAAAATCTGCTTTAGCAGAATATGAATCAGTCTTGATTGTAGCAGATGAAACAACAGATGCCCAAGATAACTATGTTCTGCACATTTTATTTGTGCCTGGGAGCTGGACAGACTGCAACCTGCCTGTTTTTCAAACAGAGCTTGTTCACCTTGCGTCTGTCAATTTTCCTCCCATGGCACAAGCTCTAGTGAAGGTTGTTGTAAACTATGTCTTAGAAATTAACAAGATCTCAGCATTTTTATTTGATAAGGCAATGCTCATGAGCAAAGCTTTCTCTGTTGTGCTCCATGGAATGATGCCCGATGCACATGACCTGCAATGCACACGTCCTTTCTTTAGTAAGTGACATCTGGCACACACATTTTCCTAGTATGGATAGCCTGGTTTCCTCTTTTTAAAAAGTGTTCAAACATTGTCCAGGCTGTAAGCTTTGATACAGGAAATCTACATGTGACTGTGTTACTTCCACCAGAGCCAGTGCTTACAAGGTGGAAGTTGTAGTTCAATGCAGTTTGACACTATGCAAATAATATGAAATACTATAAGCTATTCATGACAAGGAGCCTGAAATCATGCCCAGCACATAGTGCTTAAACATGCTTAAACTAAGTGATCTCTTAGACAGTGTGACATTGAACTAAGACAGGGTGACATTGAAGTTCAAGTTAGGTTTGTGCCTGAAAATCTGATCCAGTTCAGGGAGCTTCTAACGTGGTTTGAAAATTGACAGGCTTTGATCTACCAAGCTCAGAACAAGCTGATGGATTTGATAAATTGGATCGAAGATACGGCATCACAACAACTTTCAAACTGCCAATGTGAAAATCAACAGAGACAAGAACTGTTCCAGGCAATAGCTGCAAAGTTGAATCAGTACTATAAGAACTATCAGTTCTTGTCTCCCTGGTTTAAACAATCCACCACCATGGTTTAAACAATCAGCTATCTCCTTTTTTAGTGCTGTTCACATTTTTTACCCTAATCAGGTGCCTTTTCTGAGTTTGGACCCTCAGCTACTGAAATCACTCCCTGAATGGTCAAAACGGTATGACAAAGAATGTGCTGCTGACATGAACTTTGTCAAAGAGTGCCATACACCTTTGACTGTGACTGTGTATGCTTAATCTAAATCTGCTGTCAGTTGTGGCCATTGTTTCTAGTTACCCCAGGGGGTGCTCTGATAAACAGAGTATTTCCTATTCCTTGCTTCACTCCCCTGCAATGAATTTATAGACAACCACAAGATCACCTCTCAGCCTTCTTTTGCAGAGGCTGAAGAGGTCCAGGTCCATCAATCTCTCCTCATAGAACATTACCTGTGGACCTTTAACCATACAGGTGCTCAAACAGTCATGCCAGTGGTTCAGCTATGACAATGGCCAATTACTTCAGCACCCTTGGATGAAGATCATCTGGGCCTGCTGATTTGAACACATCCAGCCCCTCCAAGTGCCCCTTCATTAGGTCGGCACTAACTCTTGGTGGGCTGATGTCCCTCTTGTGCCTGGCTATAGTCCAAATGGGAGATAAGTCCTTATCCGTGTTCAGGAATACAGATGCAAAAACCTATTGAAGAGCTCAGCTTTGTTCCTTCTATCTATCACCAATTGCCCTAGTATGTCCTGGAGAGGTCCTACGTTGCCAGCCTTCTTTTTGCTTCCTATATACCTAAAGAAGGACTTTTTATTGTCTTTAATTTTTGTTGCCAGTCTGAGATCCACTGTTGCTTTGGCCTCTCTAACTGACTCTGTGCAAGTACGACCCAAGTAGGTATACTCCCCTTTGGTGGCTACCCCCTGCTTCCACAGTTTGTATACCTCTTTTTTTGCCCCGTTTTGCCCCTTTTTTGGCCCCTTTTTTGCCCCTAGGCTTTCCTGGATTTCCCTGTTCTTGGCCCCTTTATCCCACCCACCTTGATTTGCCATGAGACAGTCCTCTTCTGTGCCCTAAGGATCATTCTCTTGAGAAACAACCACCCTTCCTGTACTCCCATCTCACCGATACTCCTGTTCCTCAGTACTTCACTTACTAATTTCCTGAGCTCATTTAAATTGGACTTTCTGAAATCTGGCATGTCTGCCCTACTGGTTATCTTTCCCACCTTTCACTGGCTAGTGAATTCTAACAATTGGTGGTCACTATCCCCTAGGTTGCCCTCTATCTGCAGATCTCCCACCATATCATCCCCTGTAGCAAATACCAAGTCCAGTAAATTCAGATTTGTATAAATGTATATTCATAATATATTTCAAATTAGATTTAAATATAATATTGGATGTATAATAATACAGTAATTTATTTGATATTTATGCAGACTTTGCTATTTAATTATGCTACGGTTTTTGCCTTTTAGCCAACCAGCAGCAAGGAGCAGGGCTGCCAGGGCTCAGCAGTGTTGGGGGAGGGGAGGCTCGCCACAAAAAGACCACAAAATTGTTTCTGTGTGCTGTGAGTGGCCCATGAAAATCCCTTTTTCTCACTGTGATTTAAGTAGGTCCCTACTTGTACAGGACACTAAGCACTTACCAGATAGTAATGGGTTTTAGCTTGAAACATACTGTGACTGCTCTCCTGCATGCAATAGGCTCTACAGCACTGCCCTGTGCTAGTTAGCTTAGCTTAGTCTTAGCCATTGCTGTGAAGGTTGGATGTTTGACCTTCACGCTGTCAGGAATCTAATCTCAGCACCTTCCCCTGCATCTTGGCTTCAGCTTCCCCAGTCTACATAGACAGGGATTGAAGAAGACTCAGTCTGCCCAGTGCTTACATGATAAAGGCACTGTTGAAGTGACTGCACTGGATGTGTGCCTTTTTTTGCATCAAACAGCTTGTGCAAATTATGGTTTTCTTCCCTTTCACCAAGTCACTTCCCAGAACATTTGATTCAGTGTAAGGAAAGGTTAACAAAACCCTGTAGAAAGCTCATGGTAGGCATGAGCAGACATCTACTGACAGGTGGACTGCAGGCTACAGCAAAAGGAGTTGGTTTGATAGAAGCACTCTGATTGGTTGCTAAGGATTTTAAAGGAGTAAATTAATCTTTCTGAACCTGCTCTTCATTCTGCATTTCAAACCAGTACCTTAAAGATACCCAGTGCCCTTTCCCAGCAAGAGAAACTTTCCAATAGTTCTTAGTGTCACTGACTGGATGAGGGAAATAGTACCCCACACAAATCTCCCATACAGGAAGTTTATGGGTTTCCAAAGCAAGACAATGTTGAACAAACATAATTACATTCAAGTATGAAAAAAACTTTCATCTCAATGGTTCCTCCCTCTGAGTCCAGGAAAGATGCTATTTGTTGCCTGTCACTATCATCATCTAAATTTATACTGCTCATAAGTTAGTTAAAAACTCCCCAGGTGGGAGATGGAGACCAATTTCTTCAAAGACGCTGGAGGCAATGGGGGAAAAGTCTTGTTTAAGGGATCTTGACCTGCTAAAAAAATACTGCATTTTCCATAACCTGACCAATTATTTGTGCCTTCTCCCCAGTACAGAAAGGAAGAAGAAGGGATCTGTAATCCAAATGAAGGTATCAATGTCACTGCAGTATAATATATGCAGGAAATCAATACAATCTACATCATGATATGCAGATCAAGTCACACAGGACACTTAGCACATAGTAAGTAGTACTGTGCCATATTAAAAAATTTAATGTGTTCTAAGCAGTCATGTGCTAATGCTTGCTGTGATTTTAACCCAGTCTGGACAAGGGCTGGTGCTGGTTGTGTCCCTTTCTTTCCTCTGATACTGTGGTACTGGATGCAGCAGCTCACATCTGCTTGTGAGGACATTCAACCCCCATACCTGGAGATGGCATCCTGCTAGCTGCATAACCAACACTGCACAGCCAGGAGCACCTGCCCTTGGCATGCCAGAGCAGGCTAGGTCTCTGGTGGCAGCCAGAGACAGGCCTGGGAGAGGGTGCTAACTCTGCCGGTGGGCCACGTCCGATGAAGCCCCGGGGCTACGGATTCTGCAGCAGGCCACACTCACTTACAGCCCCATCCCCAAATTCCCTGGATCATTTACAGGCTGGGGAGCTAGATGGAGTGGCATATATTGATACTAGGGCTGTGCGAAATTTCATTGGCAGTTCATTTCAATGCTGTTTCTACTCATTTTGAGATTGAAATAGAGACATTAAAATGAAACAGAGAGCTTCAAAACAGCCTTGAAACAAAATGAGGCAAGTCGAAACATTTGGAAATTTTCAAAACGTTTTGAGTTTCAAAGCTCAAGCTGGGCTTGCCTGCAGGGAAACAGAAACTAAAGTAAGAGGAGGGAGGGGGAAGAGGGGGGAAGAGGGAGGGAAGAAGTGCTCTCATAATTGACTGTGTAGCTGTTCAGTGACTGTCATCCTTCCCTGAGGTCCTTTACAATCCCAGTGCTCTGGGGGACAGATGGAAAAACTGCATAAAAGGCAGCATTGTTTGACCTGCCCTGTTTTCTCTCTTGGTGTCAGCTACTGAGCTGTGTGTTCCAGTTTTGCGTGTCCACAGCTAAAGGTGCAGGGCCCCAGAACCCAGACTCCCCCTGCACTCCTTGCCAGTTGACAGGCTTCATGGCTGCAGCAGGGGCTAGGAGGCCTGCAGCTTTTACCCCCCTGTGGCCCAAGACAGACAATGTCGCAAGTTTTGCCTGTCAGCAGCCAGGGGTGCAGGGCCCCAGAAGCCAGACTCCCCCTGCACCTATCTCCTTGACAGCTGGAAGGCTTTGTGGCCTCATCAGGGGCTAGCATCCCTGCAGTTTTGACCCCTCTGTGGCTTAACACATACACATGACATGAGTTTTGCTTTCAAGACTTTGAGGTGCAGTTTCCCTGAAACCCCTACACCTATCTCCTTGAAACTTGGCAGGTTTTGTGCCTGTAGAAGGGGCTACCATTTCTTCAAATTTCATCCAAATCAGGTCATACTGACAAAGTTATAGGCTGTTTTGAACTTTCCCCATTATAGCCTATGGGCAAAACATCGAAACAGTGTTGAAACATCGTCAAAACAGCGAAACTTTCAACGAAACAAAACAGAACAGCAGTTTCGAATCAAAACGAAATTCAAAATGAAACGCTGTTCCATCAAAACATTGAAACGCAAGTTGAAATGGAATGGTGCCATTTCTCACAGCCCTAATTGATACCCCTGCCCTAGACTATCTGGCCAGCAGGGAGCAAACACACTCACCTTTTTAAAAGGACAGCTGCTTGATTTCACAGAAGATTCATACATTTAAAAACAAGCATGTTTTTATTTAAAAACCCTCAGGAGGACTTTGTTTGCCAGTTCCCATCAGAGTACACTATCTCCCTGCAGCAAGATGGAGGCTTTCCAAGGGTTTTTTTTTTGGGGGGGGGGGGGGGGGGGGGGGTTGTTAATTTTTCCTGTAATCTGAATGGAGGGGGAGGGGGGCGTTTACAGCTTTTGTATCTTGCTTTCGTGGTTTTATTGCTTAAATTGGTTGTTTTTGAGTTCTTGGGCTGATCCCCAGCTCTTTTAAGTTGAAATCCATGTGGTTCCAACAACTTATAATACCTGAGGATCCCATATGTTTTAGCTATCTGTTGATAGTTGGGTTTTCTACTGGCATCCAGTATCAGAATACTCAGACGGTTCATCTGTCACTATTATGAAATCCCCAATTCATGTCATCATGGATCCATTTCCCTTTTTCTTTTACTGATTATAGGAAGCTGTGGTTGGGATAGGGCACTCCTACAATCTCTCTCTCTCTTCCTGTCCCATACAGAACCATCCAGGCATGCATGCATACCAGCACACACCCACCAGTGACATAGCTCAGCAGCTTTGCACCCTGGGCAATAGCAGTGCATGGAGCAATAGCAGCAGCTGGGCCATCAGTGACAGAAATGCAAGGCCAGCTGTGGGGATGGGTGCTACTTTTTCACAGACAGCCCAAGCAGGTTGGTATCTGGGAATGGTTCCCCACGTGCCCCCCTTAATTGCTCTACTCAAACACCTGCGCGCGCGCGCGCGCACACACACACACACACACACACACACTTGGGAAAGCCTTGTCTTCCAGATATCTATAAAAATACTCAGATATGTAAACAAAAGGAAAGCAGGTGTACACATAAAAAGAAACCTCTCTTTTTTGCTTTTGATTTTTTGTGTGATTTTCCCCCAAGATGGACACTGGAGTACACAAGGGCATTTGGGAATTCTAACATACTCTGAATAGTAAGATACCTCTCACCCCTGGCTTAGAGAGTCTTGAGAATTTACTCTATTTGAGAAGAGGCATGCAGGAAATCAGGAGCTTAGAATCTGTGAGTTAAAAAAAAAAAAAAAAAAAAAAAAAAAAAAAAAAAAAACAGAAGGAAAAACATAAGCATGGTCTGTCACATTTACTTCTCTATAAAATCCAGTACTTTACTTTTTATATCCTCTTTATACCTTCTAGAGTTTTAAGAAGTGAAATACAGTGCAGTTTCGCTTGTACTCCATATGGCAGGCCCAGAAGCTAGCTCAGAGTTAGCAGGATTATGCACATTGTTAAGATGTAATGTTAACACTTCTAAATGTTAGTGCATCCTAATTAATGGGTGGAGAGCATGGATAACATTGTGGAGTGGTGCTGTGCTGAGGTCAGTGAGGAAGAAGGCTAGATGGGTGAGGAGAATGGGTGATGGGGAGAGTGCTGATGGAAAGAAGGAAAGAAGTTGGAAATAGAAAAATAAATTCATGAGTGGATCATAGCTACCATACTGAATGGCTTGCCTGCTTATTTCCTTGCTTTGCACTGTTTGATTGATAACCTATGAAGTCGAACACCCTTAATTGGAGATTTTATGTAGGAATATTTATGCAGGAGGTAAAAATATTAACCTCTTGCTGGTGCTGAACTGTCTGTCAGCATGGATTTCCAGTGCACACAAGATGGCACTGAATGTAGTGTCCAGGTTGGAAATCAGTTCACAGCAGACATACAGAAATTAGATGAGAGTCCTCACTCCCACTTCCCCCATAATGGGGCTGTGGCTGGTTTAGATGTTGCAGATAAAGGTCTAATCTGAGCCATGACAAAGATAAACTCAAATTCTAATTCAGGTCTGAAATTCCCTAAAGCTCAGATGGGCTGATTTTAGTGTTTTGGTTTAAACCCATCTCTATTCCAGTGAGCGGAAAACCACCATGGAGGTGGTGAAGAAATGTGCAACTAAGTATAATAATTTGAGTCTATCATTAAAGGGGCCCTTGACCACCTTGGTCCAACCCCTTGGCTGGACAGAATGGGAGGTACTTCTCATCATTAAAGGGTATGTGAAATGCCATCTACAAGCTCCTTTCTCTCTCCTTTTAGCAGCTAGAGGTACTTCTCACTTACTGTTGCCATAGTCCTTGGCTCAGCTAGCACACATAGGTAAATACAGAACTGCCTCCTAGGGCAGATCCACAAATGCAGGCACGTGCACTTCCAGCAGCTCAAATAGAAACGGTGCAAATTTGAGTGGGGCTTTTTGCCTCAGTGCACGTGCTTGGACATGCACTTTGGTGTGGGGCAAATTGCACCACTTGGGGCAAAATAACCCTGCCTGGCTTCCCCCGGATCTGCAGCCAGGGGGAGCTAGAGCCCAGGGCCAGCCCCTGTGCTGTCCCCAGTAGTATAGAAAGCTACCCTGTCCTGGCCCCATGAGTACAAAAAGCTGCCCTGGCAAGTAGCTCAGGGCTACTCACTCTCAGGAGCTTCGGGGGCCCTGCCAATTGGTACCTGGGGACACTACCCTTGTGCCAGCTGGACTGCTGAAGCAGCCCTGAGAGTTCCCTGCACCCTCTACCCACTGCAGCAGTCTGGCAGTGGGGGATGATGCCTGGCTGTGACCTGCTGTGCACCTGCCAGACCTGTATGGGGACTGCACAGCCAGTAGAGGCATCTGCCCCTCTGGGCCAGCTGTCATTGGGCTGTGGCTGCAGAGTTGGCTTCTGTGAGGCACTACTGCCATGTGTGCCCCCTGCCCGGCCATCTGGGCTATCACCCGGAAGATGTTCCAGGTGTCATGGCCTGTTTTGAACTATCAAAGTATGTCCTCCTAGCCCCATTTGGCTAGGAGGTCAGTCACTGGTTTGTCCCCAGCTGCAGCGTGAGGCACAACAGGCTTCTTCCTGTGCCTCCCATTGAGCCAGGGACCCCCAGAACCCCCCAGCAGGACCCCGACCCAGACCTCCAGTGCAGCCAGAGGTAGGTGGGGCCTGCAGCAAGGAGGGAGGGACCCCAAACCAGACAGCTGTGGGACAGCTGAGGTGGAGACAAGGAGGGACATGCCACCCCCTGGCTCCTACTTCACCCAGCCCCCAAGGAGCCATGCAACTGGAGCCTCATGAACAGGCCACACAAACAGGCATGCTTGTCTGCCCGGTGCATGATTTAGTGTGGGAGTTTTTGCAGGAGGGTGAGTGGGAGGGCCTGTGGCCCTGCCAGTGCACCTCAGGGTAGGTAGTCACAGTAGTAGCCAGCCTACTACCAGTAAAATGTGGATGGGCACACACCACACCTCGAGGGTCCCCTTGGGTCTGTGGCCCCTGCCCCTCTGGCTCCTCAGAGGCCTCCACCCAGATGAAGCCCATGGTTCCGGGCTCCACACAGATGGAGTCTCTGGCCCTCAGCTGCGGGGTCTGCCTGACACTTTTTCAGGCTCTGGGGCCCAGGAGCATGGCCACCTCCCCTTTTGAGGTCTGCTTCCTTCTGGGGTCTCTGGCGTGCTAGCTAGAGGAGCTCCAGGCTGCATTCCAGACAGTGCAAGCCATCAGGGATGGTGAGCAGGAGATAGGCTCCTACTGCCAGGCCCTTCACCCCCTGGAGGCAGAGGGTAGAAAAAGGTCACCTTCCAGGACAAGGGAGGACACAGGGACCTCCCATTCTGTCCAGCCAAGGGGTTGGACTAAGGTGGTCAAGGGCCCCAAGGCCCACTACACTAAGGTCCCCACCCCACTGGAGCTTTACAACAGGTATGAACCTCTTGCAGCCCCAGCTGAGCCTGCTGAGTTGCCAGCTCCTGTAGGTAACATAGGCTCAACTGTAGCTCCCACCCCCGCTCTCCCTAAGACAAAACACAAAGTGTTTGTCATGGGAGACTCCATCCCAAGGGGGACTGAGGGGGCAATCTGCCATCCTGAGCCCTTAGCCAGGGAAGTCTGCTGCTTCCTGGAAGCCCGTATCTGAGACATTGCAGAGAAGATCCCTAAGCTCCCCACTGACCCACTGACCACTACCCTATGCTCCTTATCCATGTGGACATGAATGAAATGGTTCAGAGCAATCCTAGCTGGGTCATGAAGTGCTACAGGGGTTTGGGAGCAGGGCTTAAGGGGTTGGGGGCACAGGTGGTGTTTTCTTCAATCCTCCCAGTCTTGGGCTATGGGCTGAAGAGGGAGAGGAGGATCAAGGTAGTAAACCAAACACTGCAGCGCTGGTGTTATTGGGAAGGCTTTGGCTTCTGTGACCACAGCCCACTCTTTGGTGAGAGAGGCAGTGAGCTGCTGGGAAGGGACAGCCTCCACCTGTCTCCACTAGGGAGGAGGCTCTTCTCAGCCAGACGAGCTGACCTGCTCCACCGGGCTTTAAACGAAGCCCACCAGGGGATGGGGAGACTACTGCCACTGCTGGCCCACTGAGCAACCCTTGAAAAGAAAGAAGGCCAAGGCACTTAAGGGAGCCCACCCCTGCCCCAGCCCTGGAATGATCTGTATGCAAGGCATGGGCCCCCAAAGGGACACTTGCATGCCTGTACACAAATGCCAGGAGTTTGGGGAATAAACAGGAGGAACTTGTCCTCCTGCTTAACACAAATAATTACAATATCAGAGGGATAACAGAGACCTGGTGGGACTCCACCCATGACTGGGCCACAGGTATAGACAGCTATAGCCTGTACAGGAGAGATTGAGCGGACAAAAGGGGAAGAGGTGTAGCTCTCTATGTCGAGGAAAGCTACGCAACCCTGCAAGCTGACATTGGCACCCAGGGTGGATGACTGGAAACCCTCTGGATTAAAATCCATGGGGAACATGGCACAGGGAACACAATGGTGGGAGTTTATTATAGACCTCCTACCCAGGATCAAGAGCTTGACTAGGAGTTTGCCAGGGAATTGGCTGAAGCTGCATGCTCCCAGTGCATGATTGTCAGGGGAGACTTCAAATACCCAGATATCTCATGGGAAGAATGCTCGGCCAAATCTGAATGGTCACAAAGCCCTCTCATGTGTGGATGAGCTCTATCTGATGCAAGAAGTCTATGGGCCAACAAGAGGTAAAGCGCTGCTCGACCTGGTACTGGCAATGGGGGATGACCTAATCAGTGACCTAACGATCGAAGGGAAGCTGGGTGACAATGACCATGAGCAGATCACCTTCACCATCTGCCATAAAACTGGCAAGTCAGTCAGCAATACAGAAGTCCTCGACTTCAGGAAAGCTGACTTTGACAAGATCAGGAGGCTTGTCAGTGAGGCTCTAAGGGACCACAACCCTAAGGGAAGGGGAGTTCAGGAAGAGAGGTTGCTCCTTAAGGGAGCGATCCTGGATGCACAAGCAAAGTATATCCCATCTCAAAAGAAAGGCAGCAGAAGGGCACAGCAGCCCCCTTGGCTCTCCAGGGAAATAGCGGACCTTGTGTGTCTAAAAAGGAAGACCTACAAAGGATGGAGGACTGGATCCACCTCCAAGGAGGAATAGTCTGCACTGGTTCGGACCTGCAGGGAGTGAACCAGGAAAGCCAAGACTGTGACTGAACTCCAACTAGCTACAAGTATCAAGGACAATAAAAAGTTATTTTTTAGATATGTGGGGAGCCGGAGGAAAAGCAAGGATAACATCAGAACCCATGCTAAACCAGATGGGACAACTGACAACCAACACCCAGGAAAAAGCCAACTTCCTAAATGGGTACTTTGTGCCAGTTTTTCACCAATCCCAAGGTACGCCCCTGCTCGTTACGGAACGGGAACACCTGGGTGAGGCAGATTCCTTATCCTCCATCAATGCTGACCTTGTGAAGGAACATTGTGAGAGGCTGGACTCCTTTAAGTCGGCTGGCCCTGACAGTTTAGACCCCAGGGTACTCAAGGAGCTGGCAAGCATCATAGCTCATCCCCTGGCATGAATCTTCAAGAACTCCTGGTGCTCTGGTGTAGTGCCCGAAGACTGGAAGAAGGCTAATGTGGTACCTATCTTCAATAAAGGGAGGAAAGTGGATCCAGCAAACTACAGGCCCATCAGCCTGACCTCTATCCCAGGGAAGGTCTTAGAAAAGATTATCAAGTAGATCATTCTCAACAGACTGGCTAATGACAACATCCTGAGGGATAGCCAGCATGGGTTTGTTGTGGGTAGGTCTTGCTTGATCAAACGTATTTCCTTTTATGACCAGGTGACCTATCACCTGGACAAGGGGAAAGAGATTGATGTCATATGCCTTGACTTCAAAAAAGCCTTCGATCACCTCTTAGCAAAACTGGCCAACTTCGGCCTCAGTTCACCACTATCTGCTGGCTGGGAAATTGGCTCCGTGGTCAGATGCAGAGGGTGGTGGTTGGTGGAAGTCAATCGTTATGGTGTGCTGTGACCAGTGGGGTCCCTCAAGGCTCTGTTCTTGGGCCAACACTATTCCACATCTTCATTAATGATGTGGACACTGGTGTCAGAAGCAGACTGGCCAAGTTCACCGATGACGCCAAACTTTGGGGTAAAGAGTCCACACCTGAGGACAGGAGGGCAATCCAGGCTGACCTTGACAGGCTCAGAAAATGAGCGGATGAGAACCTGATATTGTTTAATACAGAAAAAAGCAAGGTTCTCCACCTTGAGAAGAAAAACCTGCAGCATGCTTATAGGCTCGGCAGTGCTACACTGGCTAGCACTATGGATGAAAGGGACTTGGGGATCATGATTGACCTCAAAATGAACATGAGCCTTCAATGTGATGCTGTGGCTAGTAAAGTGAGCAAAACACTGGCTTGCATCCATAGATGCTTCTCAAGCAAATCCCAGGACGTCAATCTCCCATTGTACTTGGCCTTGGTGAGGCCACAGCTGGAGTACTGCGTCCAGTTTTGGGCTCCACAATTCAAAAAAGGATGTGGAGAAGCTTGATAGAGTGCAGAGGAGAGCCACGTGCATGATCTGAGGTCAGGAAAACAGACCTTATGATGAGAAGCTGAGAGCTATGGGACTGTTCAGCCTGGAAAAGTGCAGGCTCAGGGGTGATCTGGTGGCTGCCTATAAGTTATAAGGAGTGCTCATCAGGATCTGGGGGAACATCTGTTCACCAGAACGCCTCAAGGGATGACAAAGTCAAATGGTCACAAACTCCTCCATGACCGATTAGCCTGGACATAAGGAAGAACTTCTTTACTGTCCAAGCCCCCAAGGTCTGGAATAGGCTGCCGCCGGAGGTGGTTCAAGCACCTACTTTGACCGCCTTCAAGAGAAATTTGGATGTTTATCTTGCTGGGATCCTATGACCCCTGCTGA
>NW_005842114.1:2256986-2258537 GCF_000455745.1 Alligator sinensis | reverse complement strand
TCCCTATTGGAAAACTGAAAAATGCCTGATAGAAAACCCCCAAAGTCACTCTGTAAAATATCCCCAAATCCATGTTCTTCCACAATTAAAACAAAAGACCACTAGAGTGAGAGAGAGAAAGTGTTGGCTACAAATGTCCAACTCGGAATCCTTAAAATTCTGGTTTATTAGGCGGACTGAAACACTGTAATGAAGTTAAATCATAAACCTTGGGGCTGGTCCCCACACACACACACACACACATTCACACACACAGTAGCGGGCTACAAGAGTCAGGTATACCTATCCCTCAGGTGCTGGTGTCTGCCGTCGATGGCCGGTCGTGGCTTCTTTCAGCATGGTGTTGTCCTCCAGAAGGGGGTTGCTGGCTGGTCCTTCTGGCTGGACAGGTAGGGTGCTGGTCAAGTAGGAGATCGAGAGGGCACCGCCGAGGGTCACTTTTCACTGTTTTTTATCTGCCCTTGGCAGACTTTGGTGACTCCCCAGTTTTCAGGTTTGCCCAATCCAGGGGTCGTTGACCCTTGTGGCACTTCCCCCTCGGTGGCTACTGGATGGCATCTGTCAG
The DNA here is from genome assembly GCF_000455745.1 of Alligator sinensis. Lineage (NCBI taxonomy): Eukaryota > Metazoa > Chordata > Crocodylia > Alligatoridae > Alligator > Alligator sinensis. The sequence goes on along the minus strand of NW_005842114.1, from coordinate 2,257,972 downwards.
CCCCACGGGTCGTCCGCATGTACGTGCAGGTTTGGGAGTCCATTGATGAATTTTGAATAGGGCTCTGGGAGCAGTCAATCTGGAGATATTCAGCCCAAAAGTTGGTCCCTGGCATTGATTAACTCAGACCAAGACTTCTAGCCCTTGAACAGTGACGTTTAGAGAATTCCCAGTTGCTACATTGTCTCCTATTGATTTCTTCTGTTGGTTGATCTGAGGTTTTCCTAGGTGTTAATTGCTGCCTGCTACTGTGTTACGCATTCAATCACTGATTCACTCGCTCTTTCAGGGGCCCGCCTGATACAGGGAAGTGGCAGTTTAATTCCTGCCCTTGTTAACATTGTTACAGTGTATAACTTACTTCTGAAACTAAACACATTTAGTTAAAAAGTGAGGAGCAAAAAATATAAGGTACAAGAGTAATGCCATGGCACACAAATAGATAAAAATACCAAAATACAAGGGCAGATACAAAATACACGTATACAAACTTTAAAACACAATTCCTTATCTTATAGTGAAAGAAAAGGTAGAAGAAGAGAAACATATCCAAAGAGGGGAGAGCAAATGCAGGTAAGAGGAAAAGGGGGCTTTCTGCTACAAAAGCGAGACACAGAGACAGAGACAGCAATCAGTTGGGCAATGTTTTATTGCTACATCTACAATGTTAAAGCAATTTGGAAGCCTACCAGTGTCTCTATCATCATAATAAAGTGAATTCTAAATACATATTTCATTAATTCATATTTTGAATATATATTTTGCTGCCCTCCACAGGGGCTACAGCTCCCACCTCAGGAGCTACAGCACCTCCATAGGGGCTACAGCCCCACCCCCCATGGGCAACATCCCCCCAACAGGGGCCAAATGGCCCCCACAGTGGGCTACCACCCCCTGCTTACTTCCCCAGCCCCCTGGATTGCTGCCCCACCTGGTCCCAACCCCCCCTGGCAACTGCCAACCCCCCACTCGCTACCCCCACCCCC
>NW_005842114.1:2256225-2256737 GCF_000455745.1 Alligator sinensis | reverse complement strand
CCCCCCCCCCAGGCAGCACAGGACAAAGCAGGGCAGCAGAGCCTGGGCTGGGGCTGCTAGGGCTGTCACACCACCCCACTCTGTGTGGGTGGACCCCAGTGACCTTGATGGCAGGCTGAAACTGGCAGTAAGTTCTGGGTGGGTTGTTGTTTTTTATTTCCTGGGATGCTGAGGTGGGGGGGCAGGAATCAGGGGAGTTCAGGGGGGACGGGTCCGGATGGAGCAGGGATTGAGAGTTGCAGGAGGTGTGGGGTGGAGCTAGGTGGGGCAGGGATCAGGTGGCTCAGGGGGCAGATGGGGGTGGGGCCAGGTGGGGCAGGTCTCGGGGGACAGGCTGGGAGTGTGGCCAAGCAGGGCAGGGATCATGGGGCTCAGGGGGATGGGGAGGATGGGTCCGGGTGGGGCAGGGATCGGAGGGCTCAGAGGGCTGTGAGGGATGGGGTCAAGTGGGGCAGGGCTTGGGGGGGCTCAGGGGGCAGGTGGGGGATTGGGCTGGGCAGGGCAGGGATTGG